>NC_092109.1:38664426-38754426 GCF_045679555.1 Salvelinus alpinus
TGTAGAGGGATTATCAGCAAAGCCGATAAAGGGCCGTTAACCAAGACTAGAAAAGATCAATATCGCCGCAATATATCTCTCTTCGTCCCCTTTCCTCTCTCCCCCTCCCCCATCTCCTCTTTCCCTCCCACCCCTCTTCTTCCCGTCTCCTCTCCCCCTCTCTTCTCCCCCACCCTCCCTTCCTCTTCTCCCCCACCCTCCCTTCCTCTTCTCCCCCTCCTCCCCCTCTCTTCTCCCCCCTCCTCCACCTCTTCCCCCCACCTCCCCCTTCTCCCACCCCTACCTCTCCTCTTACTAGAGGAGCCAAGGGTCTGAGTAAACAGACATGAACCTCTCTCTAACCTAGACCAGATATCCACATTGACTTCACTCACTGGCATCAGTGACTTGCCAAGTTGCCAACTCTCCCTCCTCTTTGTCTCTCCCTTTCTTGCCACCTCTTTCTCTCTAACATTACAGTTCTGTGTGTGTGTATAAAACGCAGCATCATAGCGGCTGTATTTCGAAAGTGATATCTCGAAAACTTGATTGCTGACATGCAAAATATTTTGGGACTATCAACAATGGACTAATAATAACCAATGCCAACATACAGTTTTGGGGTGGAGATTTCCTTTAACTGTGTCCCTGGAAACATGATAACCATGGTTACCGATGGGGGTGGGGGGGGGGTCTGTCTGCAAAAGAAAGAGGGGGGAAAGAAGGAAAGAAGAAGAAAGGAGGGGGAGAGAGAGAGAGAAAGAAAGAGGCGGGGTAGAGGGAGAATTGGCAACTTGGCAAGTCACTGATGCCAGTGAGTGAAGTCAATGTGCTTATCTGGAGGGAGCTTCTGGAGGGAAAGGCAGCCGGGCATCATGCATTACAAAGAGACAGACTGTTACACTGCTGCAGTCAAGAGGGGAGAGATAGGCAGAGAGGATCGGTGACTGAAAGAAAGACAGGAGTATGAGTGAAAGGAGAGAGAGAGAGATCTCTAAAAGGAGAGAGAGAGAGATCTCTGAAAGGAGAGAGAGAGAGATCTCTGAAAGGAGAGAGAGAGAGAGATCTCTGAAAGGAGAGAGAGAGAGAGATCTCTGAAAGGAGAGAGAGAGAGAGAGAGATCTCTGAAAGGAGAGAGAGAGAGAGATCTCTGAAAGGAGAGAGAGAGAGAACTCAAAAGGGGGAATGTCAAGGTTGTGTTCAACAAGGGTGTATTCTGTCGCAAAACGTTTTCCTCAATTCCCAACTTGGAAGACAAGCAATGTCTTCTTTACCTTTAGAGAGATGGGAGATTCTCATGAAACCCGTTTTAAAACGTCTGTAGCACATTGAGTGACAAAACCATGATGCATCTGCAAAAAATCAACTATCATTCTGAGGACTAAGATGTCTAAGTTTCTTATTTTAAATACATTTTAGCCAGATTGTTTTTTTTATTATACATTTTTACCCCCAAATTCTCATTAAAGAAATGCATCGTGATTGAATTCTTGGATCAATTTATAAAATTATGTTGCTGTGGTTTGTCTATAAATCATTAAGATGCTATACTACTTAAAGTTTATATTAAACTAGAACATGTATTACGTACAAACAATGTCTGTGGACATGTCTCATTACCATAACACTTTTTCACGTTCCTGTAAAAAACTACATCTCATTACCATAACACTTTTAAGTTCCTGTAAAAACTCCAATGTCTTTAAATAAAGTTTTATTGGCCCATGATGCATCATCTAGAGCAGTAGAAGTTAATTTATTCGCCTATATATGACTTCGGAATGCATTTCTTGTTGTCAAACATCCCCTTTACCCCACCTGGACCGAAACCGATCAACTCAAACTACGAAAAAGTCTGATTTTAATTTGATAATTTAAATTTGATAATTTAAATTCCATATCGTCGGGCCGATATGGGCCTTTTCTAGTCCATCGGCTCTTCCCTATCGGCTTTCCTGATAGTCCTGCCCACATAGCAAAGCTGCTGCTATGGCAACCACCACTCACCGCCTGAGCCACGAGCACCGCCACAAAGCCAAGGAATGTCTAGCTGAGAAAATCAGCAGCGCCAAGCTAGCTCATTCATCCAAACAGATGCAGTATTGAGAAAATGGATGAATTGACACAATGACCAAAATCAAACTCCTGTTGCAAATATTAGTTTAAAGATGCAATATGCAGAAGTCTCCCCACCATTTCCTGGTTGCTAAAATTCTAATAGTTTGCCTAATTTCAGTTTATGAACAATGGCTAGAGTAGAGCAGTGTTTCCAACCCGACCCCCAACGGTATACATTTATAATTGTAATCCTGGATAAGCACACCTGATTCAACTTGTCAACTAATCATCAAACCCTGAATGGGTTGTATGAGGTGTGTTTGTTAAGGGCTAAAACGGAATTGTGTAGTGTTGGGGTTACTAAAGGACCAGGGTTGGGAAACTGTGTAGTGTTGGGGGTACTGGAGGACCAGGGTTGGGAAACTGTGTAGTGTTGGGGGTACTGGAGGACCAGGGTTGGGAAACTGTGTAGTGTTGGGGGTACTGGAGGACCAGGGTTGGGAAACTGTGTACTGTTGGGGGTACTGGAGGACCAGGGTTGGGAAACTGTGTAGTGTTGGGGGTACTGGAGGACCAGGGTTGGGAAACTGTGTAGTGTTGGGGGTACTGGAGGACCAGGGTTGGGAAACACTGGTGTAGAGAATCATTGTACCATCTAAATGAAATATATTTTCATTCATCCTAAAATATTGTATTTCCAGCTGTTAGAAACTGGTGTACAAAACTGAAAGCAAAAGACGCAAAAAAACGAAACTTAAAGGGAAGCATAGAAACCGAACACATAGAACATATCTAACGCTTCTTAGACTTGCTTTAAATGAAAATGGCAAATCTATAACTCACATTTCTATGTGAATTTGGTCAGGTCACCCCAAAAAGGTACACGTTGCAGTTTTAATTCACCAATCAGTTTTTAAAATTATTTTTTAAACCTTTATTTAACTAGGCAAGTCAGTTAATAACCTCTTTGGGGGTTACACTCTTTGGCAGTATTTTGACGTCTGGATAAAAAACGTGCCCAAAGTAAACTGCCTGTTACTCAGGGCCAGAAGCTAGGATATGCATATAGAAAACACTCTAAAGTTTCTAAAACTGTTCAAATAATGTCTGTGAGTATAACAGAACAGGTATGGCAGGCAAAAACCCAAGGACAAACCGTCCAAAAAAAACTATTCAGCCTACCACTGTTTCCAATGGCTGTCATGTTTATTATGAGGCGAAAACCTCCCAGATTGCAGTTCCTAGGGCTTCCACTAGATGTCAACAGTCTTTAGAAAGAGTTTCAGGCTTGTTTTTGGAAAAATGAGCTAGAATGTAGTTTTTCTAAGTGGCTCCCATTTTGGCTGTAGTGTTTTCATGCGCGTGGATGAGAGCGTGTTCTTTGTTGTTTATCTCCGGTAAAGACAATAATGATTCTCCGTCTTCAATTTGATCCTTTATTTTACGTATTAGGGTACCTGAGGTTTGATTATAAACGTTGTTTGACTTGTTTGGAGAAGTTTATTGGTAACGTTTGGGATTCATTTTGTATGCATTTTGAAGGAGGGAAACCGGTGGATTATTGACTGAAGCGCACCAGCTAAACTGAGTTTTTATGGATATAAAGAAGGACTTTATCGAACAAAAGGACCATTTGTGATGTAGCTGGAACCTTTTGGAGTGCCAACAGAAGAAGATCTTCAAAGGCATTTATTATATCGCTATTTCTGACTTTTGTGGCGCACCTGCCTGGTTGAAAAATGTTTTTCATGCTTTTGTATGCGGGGCGCTGTCCTCAGATAATCGCATGGTTTGCTTTCGCCGTAAAGCCTTTTGAAATCTGACACAGCGGCTGGATTAACAAGAAGTTAAGCTTTATTTTCATGCATGACATCGAGGTGGGTCGCTAGCGCCACGCCAGAAAGGTTAAGAACAAATTAGTTATTTCAATGACAGCCTAGGAACAGTGCCTTGTTCAGGGGCAGAACGACAGATATGTACCTTGTCAGCTCGGGGATTAGATCTTGCAACCTTCCGGTTACTAGTCCAACGCTCTAACCACTAGGCGGTTACTAGTCCAACGCTCTAACCACTAGGCGGTTACTAGTCCAACGCTCTAACCACTAGGCGGTTACTAGTCCAACGCTCTAACCACTAGGCGGTTACTAGTCCAACGCTCTAACCACTAGGCGGTTACTAGTCCAACGCTCTAACCACTAGGCGGTTACTAGTCCAACGCTCTAACCACTAGGCGGTTACTAGTCCAACGCTCTAACCACTAGGCGGTTACTAGTCAAAACGCTCTAACCACTAGGCGGTTACTAGTCCAACGCTCTAACCACTAGGCGGTTACTAGTCCAACGCTCTAACCACTAGGCGGTTACTAGTCCAACGCTCTAACCACTAGGCGGTTACTAGTCCAACGCTCTAACCACTAGGCTACCTGCCACCCCGATAATTCACCAATAATAAGACATGTCGATGTGCCCAAACATACACATATAAGCAAGCTAGCTAAGCAGATAGCTATTTGACCTGTTAGGAAAGATTACAATAATTTACCCTTTCATCTGTGGTGTTAGCTAGCTAACTATATTAGCTACTATGCAGCTGGCCAGATTACCATTTTGGTACGATATCAGATAGGTTTTCATTAGGAAAATGTGGCGCTGGATATTTGAACGGCAGCATTATAATTATACTGGATATTTGAGAAATGTACCGGACCCATATGCATTGGGTGCGTAACCCGATTATGGCGTCCGGAGATTAAAATGACATAAAATCACATGAAGGTTAATGTTAACTCATCTTAACAGAACATGCAAGTTGAGGAAGCAACAAATGTGAGATCCCTTCTTACCAAATTCCCAATGCCCACATTTTCATTTCCCTCAGCCAACAAGACGAGTAACGAACAGAAAAATCACTAGCCTATGTCAATCTACTATCCCCCCATAATAGAAAAGTTATCATTCTATTGGACAACTTGTCGAGAAATAAATAAACTATTCCCAACAGACTCTGGGGCAGTTGTGGGAAGATATATCCCAAATTCATACAACCAGTAGGCCAAGGCTACATAAAATAAACATTAAAAAGTGTCTGATGCAACAGATCAGAAGGTTTAGCTTAAAATGTTGATAAACTATTTCTTCACATAATAAGCATAGCAATGTGCACAAGGCAGTAAAATAGACGCGAATGTTTGATCCATAAGGCAATTAGCGGGAAAATGAGTCCGACACAAAGAATATACTGTAATATCATGTAGGTGTGGGGGTAAACGTGCAATTCAGTAGCCAGCAAACATGAATTAAGACCAAGTTCAATTAGGTTCACACTCATTTGCAGTAGGCTAGATCTTTTAGGCTAATCAATACAATGTCTGAGTGTCAGACTAAGCTGTGGGCGATTACTCAAAAAAGGTTATTTACAATAGCATTTAGGAGATATTCATGTAATGGAAGTCATTTTGACTAAAGCCTGCACTACATCTCTGTAATTATATTTGTCTTGTGTTTAACTACCGCAAAACGTTAGGAGCATGGGAATAGACCATCGCCCATTTAGGGAGATGACGACCTCTGACCTCTGCAAAGATAAGGGATATATGGAGTTAAAAAACAAGAGTCGACGACTCTTTTCTATTTTTACCAATGACAGTCTGTTTTGGAATGGGTGGCCAGTAATAAACTGGTCCTGAACGTCTCTAAAACTAAGGGCATTGTATTTTGTACAAATCATTCCATAACTTCTAGACCTCAGGTGAATCTGGCAAAGAATGGTGTGGCTATCATGGTCCAAACACATCAAGACAGTCGTGAAGAGGGCACGACAACACCCCCCAGCAGGAGACAAATGATTCGGCATAGGTCCCCAGATCCTCAAAAATTGTACAGCTGCACCATCGAGAGTAAACCTGACAGGTTGCATCACCGCCTGGTACGGCAACTGCTCTGTATCGGACCGCAAGGCACTACAGAGGGTAGTGCGTACGGCCCAGTACATCACTGGGGCCAAGCTTCCTGACATCCAGGACCTCTATACCCGGCTGTGTCAGAGGAAGGCCCAAATTGTCAGACTCCAGTCACCCAAGTCATAGACTGTTCTCTCTGCTACCGCACGGCAAGCGGTACCGGAGTGCCAAGTATAGGTCCAAAAAGCTCCTTAACAGCTTCTACCCCCAAGCCATAAGACTGCTGAACAATTAATCAAATGGCCACCGGATTATGACATTGAACCCCCCCTTTTTGTTTTTACACTGCTGCTACTTGCTGTTTATCATCTATGCATAGTCACTTTGCCCCTACCTACATGTACAAATGACCTCTAACCTGTACCCCTGCACATTTAGTCGGTACCAGTGCACAATGTATACAGCCTCGTTACTGTTATGTAATTCTACTGTGTTACTTTTTATTTTTACTTTATTCTCTAAATATTCTCTTAACTCTATTTCTTGAACTGCACTTTTGGTTAAGGGCTTGTAAGTAAGCATTTCACTGTAATAAAATTTGATTTGAGGATACTAAATTACTTGATGTTACCTTCGATTGTAAACTGTCATGGTCAAAACATATAGATTCTAGGGTTGTAAAGACTTCACAAAGCAAGTCCTGCAGACTCTAGTTTAATCTTGATTATTGTCCAGTCATATGGTCAAGTGCTACAAAGAACGACCTAGTTAACCTGCAGCTGGCCCAGAACAGAGCAGCACATCTTGCTCTTCATTGTAATCAGAGGGCTAATATAAATACTATGCATGCCAGTCTCTCTTGGCTAAGAGTCGAGGAAAGACTGATTGTTTCTTACAAAAACAAGAATTGACGCAATGTCTGAAATTCCAAATAGTTTGCATAGTCAACTTACACACAGCACTGACACTAGGACTGGGGACGATATGGCTTAAATATATTCACAGTGTGACAGTTATGGTCAAGGAAAACAAGCCTATCCACTGTCTATGGCTTCAGTACTACGCCGTGGCATATTATGGCATACCACCGTGAAATTAAATAAGATACAAATAACTATTTCACATGTTGCGCAAATGGCGAAGGCTATTGAATGTTACCAAACAGAATAACTTCAAGAATTCCAACTAAATAATGTAAATATTAAAGTCAAACAGGGAAAGACCACAGCTTCAAATAGGGGCTTGGGCTTATGAATGACAAAAATGTCACACTTTCCATTTAACCAGGTTATTAACTCCTGCTATAGAACCAACAATCATATTGGTTATCATACAGGTTATGGGAAAGGAGAACAAGCCTATCTACTGTATCTGTCACCACATTGCCACCAGTGCTGAAGGCCCTTTCGGAAGGTGAACTAGTGGCTGGAATGCACAGGTATTTCTTGGCCAGTTTGCTCACTCTTGGAAAGTTCTCTTCATGGACCCGCCACCACTCCAGGGTATCTGCCTCACCTGTCAGCATCAAGTCTACAGGTAGCTATTCAGCTCAGCTTCAAATGGCCCTTTTGTCAGACAGGGAAGCTGCTGGTGTTTCTCCTTTTTTGTAATAATTTTTTTAAAGCTTCTTCTTAATCTTCTTTGTTTCCACTGGGTCTGGTGCTCCTGACCTGTGATTCATCTGTATCTCCGATGGATGGCACCTGCTCTGTCAGCAGTCTATGATGCTGCTGCCGCTGCTCTTGTATTTATGTAGTCCAACCCCGTTGCTCTTGATGCATGTGATCTTAAAAGCGCGGGTTCTAGGAAGGACGCTACGTCCAACAGGTCATCTGTGATTGGATCAGAGTATTTTTTCCCGTTCAGATAATCAAGGATGGTCCTCTTGATGTCCTTTGTTAGGGGTCAGTCATCTTCCAGAGTCAAAACAGTGACGTTGAACAGCTGGAGTTAAGCAGGCTGCAGGTAGGAGACACTTAAAATAATCTTCTCCGGACAAGGAGTCAGTGAACTGCTGCAGGGGAGCCAGGGCTTTGTTGATGGACTCAAGGACTTGTATGTCCTGCCATGTAGGCACAAGGTGCCTGATTTTCTTGTCTGCAGCCAGGAACCGAGTTACAGCCTTCTCCTGTTCAAAGCACTCTCTGGATCATCTTTTGACGTGAGACCCACCTGGTTGGAGTTTCAATGACAAGTGAGTGGTCAGGCAAGTCAAGTTCATCAGCTTGTGCCGTTATCATAGCTTTTTCCCCCCTCCCAGGTCATAGAAAAGTCACTGACTACTCTCTTGCAGACAGCAACTAGTCAACCTGGGATCTTTAACACTTTATTATTAACAATATTAACAGCTTTTTTCCTTATATTCAAATGACAGAATAGAAACGAGAAGCAAAAAGTAAACCACTAGATAATAAATAATAGATATATTACACAAATATGAAATTTAATTTAACCGTTTTCCATTATTGGGTGCAAATTTTAATTACAGTAATTGTGATTTAATGGATTGATCTACATTCATTAAATACAGTAAAATAAATATAGTTCAAGTCATGTGATGAACACTCCAGTTTTGAATCCAACAATTGGCCAGCAATGCTAGGCTAGATAGTTATTGATTAGATATGAATTTAACTAGAATCCTGAAAGTTTATAACAGTAGCCGCATATTTGCGAAAATATTTTGGCAACTATTTAAAAACTTACCGATGGCCAGGTGAAGACGATGACCAAAACACTGCAGTCTTGTCCAGCTGTTCAGCTCCATGGCTTTTACTATGTTATATTTGTTGTCAGTTGTAAAACACACACACACACGTTGCTCTTTTTTCAGTCCCCATAATTCCAGGGCATCTCTCAGCCCTTGGGCAAGCAATTATCCTGTATGGTGGGGGGGGGGGTGTTTGCAAACATATTCTCTTCAGCTCCCAGGCATCGGTTATAAAATGCACAGTTAGGCTAATGTAAGGCTCGGATGTTGGGCTTGACCATAGGTCCGTTGTGCTGGCAACGTGTATCATGTTTTCAATCTCTCTCTTCACTCTTTCATGGCATTCAGTGTACTGATTTGGCAAGACTGTCCCGTTAAAGTATTTTCGGCTAGGCAGTACATACCTGGGATCCAACGTTTTTGAATCCGTAATGTCCCGCCATCTTTTGCTTTTCTTGTCGTACGGGATCCACTTTTAAAATGGCGCAACCAACCAATCAAATGTATTTTATAACGCCCTTCTTACATCAGCCGATGTCACAAAGTGCTGTACAGAAACCCAGCCTAAAACCCCAAACAGCAAGCAATGCAGGTGTAGAAGCACGGAAAAACTCCCTAGAAAGGCCAGAACCTAGCAACCAGTGTGTTTTGGTTCAAACTTGATGTCGTTTTAGGCACCGGGGTGAATGTTGGAGTGTTGCGCCTTTTCGTACTTTCACCATATTTGACCACACGGCAGCTTTTCAGGTGGCTATAGGAGGTTACTTGTGTTTCCCCCTTTTACAACCACAGACCGATTGCAAATAATGTTTTTTTTTGTGTTCTGTGTCTGTTGTCTTAAAACCAAACCATGTCCACACTATCAACATTGCACCTTTTTTATCTACAAATTCTTCACTTGCTGCGGGAATTGGCTGAGTATTTTTGGGGGAAAACTCTTATTACTTGTGTTTTTCTCCATCGTGTTTTTTTCCACCACTAACTGATTTCTAGGTGTTTGTTTCCAAAGTGTGTTTGTTTCCAAAGTGTGTGTGTTTGCATCATCACGCAGTGCACATCGTTTTCCCCCCCAAGGTTGGTAGGGGCGCCTTTCATTTCAAAATGAGATTATTCTCATTCGTTACAGCTGCCGGAATGACACTAATTTGTAAATTAATACATTTAACATAGAAAACAATAAAATACCAGTACAGAAGGTAAAGTATAGATCCAAACCGGTACATAAATGAAGACACAAATGTATATTGTCCCCCCCCCCCCCCTTATACCGCCCAGCCCTAACTGATACACACACACACACTTACCCGACCAGAGATACCACCAGGGGTCTTTTCACAGTCCCCAGGTCCAGAACAAATTCAAGAACCGTACAGTATTATACAGAGCCATGAGTGCATGGAACTCCCCTCCATCTTATATATCGCAATTTAACAGCAAACCAGTTTTCAAAAAACAAAGCAAAAGCTCACGGAACAACGCCTCTCTGTGACCTACTTGTTGTGTGTATGTACTGACATGTATGTGTAACTGATAGATGCACACACACAACATGTTAATGTTTTTAAAGGTATGTAAATGGTAAAGGCTTTTGTCTGTAATGTATTTTTTCGCTATATGTCGGACCCCAGTAAGACTAGCAGTCACCATTGGGATTCTAATAAATAACTGGTGCAAGCCGCTAAGGCGGCAGCGTAGCCTAGTGGTTAGGGCGTTGGACTAGTAACTGAAAGGTTGCAAGTTCAAATCCCCGAGCTGACAAGGTACAAACCTGTCGTTCTGCCCCTGAACAAGGCAGTTAACCCACTGTTCCTAGGTCGTCATTGAAAATAAGAATTTGTTCTTAACTGACTTGCCTTTAAATAAAAGGTCAAATAAAATTTAAAAAACACTGCCTGCCCTACAGGACACCTACAACACCAGGTGTCGCAGGACGGCCAAGACGATTATCAGGGACCCTAGCCATGCCCTGTTCTCCCCACTTCAAAATCACTCTGACGCGGGCAGTACAGGAGAATCTTGGCAAAAATTTAGACTGGCAGTGTCAGTCCCCCCCAAAAAAGACTCCAGTCACCCCAGTCATGGACTGTTCTTTCTGCTACTGCATGGCAAGGGGAACTTGAGTGGCAAGTTTAGGTCCAAAAGGCTCCTTAACAGCTTCAAATGGCCTTCCTTAGACTGACAATTTCCAGAAGAAAGTTATTTGTTTCTGGCCATTTTGAGCCTGTAATCAAACCCACAAATGCTGATGCTCCAGATACTCAACTAGTCTAAAGAAGGACAGTTTTATTGCTTCTTTAAATCAGCACAACAGTTTGCGGCTGTGCTAACATAATTGCAAAAGGGTTTTCTAATGATCAATTAGCCTTTTAAAATGATAAACTTGGATTAGCTAACAAAACGTGTCATTGGAACACAGGAGTGATGGTTGCTGATAATGGGCCTCTGTTAATGGAATGTCTACATAGGCGTACAATCTGCAACAATCCAGCTACAATAGTCATTTACAACATTAACAATGTCTACACTGTATTTCCGATCAATTTGATGTTATTTTAATGAACAAAGTGTTTTTCTTTTAAAAACAAGGACATTTCTAAGTGACCTCAAACTTTTGAACGGTAGTGTATATATTGGGATGGAGGCAGAGTAAAGACTGAGGGGTGGGGGAAATGACCATTGAGTGAAAAATAAATATATATTTTAAAAAATTGCACTATATGCATGACTATGGCAGTGATGAACAAATAAGTGTTATTATGTTATGTATTTAGTGCTATTTATATGAAAAACGATATATTACATGTTTTCACTTAACGGTCATTCCCCCCACCCTCTCAACAGTCATGCTGCTGCCCCCCCCATAGTCACCCCCCACCCCCTCAACGGTCATGCTGCTGCTCCCCCCACCCTCTCAACAGTCATGCTGCTGCTCCCCCCACCCCCTCAACGGTCATGCTGCTGCTCCCCCATAGTCACCCCCCTCAACGGTCATGCTGCTGCACCCCCCACCCCCTCAACGGTCATGCTGCTGCTCCCCCATAGTCACCCCCCACCCCCTCAACGGTCATGCTGCTGCTCCCCCATAGTCACCCCCCACCCCCTCAACGGTCATGCTGCTGCTCCCCCCACCCCCTCAACGGTCATGCTGCTGCTCCCCCATAGTCACCCCCCCCACCAGTCATGCTGCTGCTCCCCCCATAGTCATCCCCCCACCCCCTCAACGGGCATGCTGCTGCTCCCCCATAGTCACCCCCCCACCCCCTCAACGGTCATGCTGCTGCTCCCCCCACCCCCTCAACGGTCATGCTGCTGCTCCCCCCATAGTCATCCCCCCACCCCTCAACGGGCATGCTGCTGCTCCCCCATAGTCACCCCCCCACCCCCTCAACGGTCATGCTGCTGCTCCCCCCACCCCCTCAACGGTCATGCTGCTGCTCCCCCATAGTCACCCCCCCCACCAGTCATGCTGCTGCTCCCCCCATAGTCATCCCCCCACCCCCTCAACGGTCATGCTGCTGCCCCCCCCATAGTCATCCCCTTAACCCCTCAACGGTCATGCTGCTGCTCCCCCCATAGTCATCCTCCCACTCTCTCAACAGTCATGCCGCTGCACCCCCATAGTCACCCCCCACCCCCTCAACGGTCATGCTGCTTCTCCCCCATAGTCATCCCCCTCAACTGTCATGCTGCTGCTCCCCCATAGTCACCCCCCCCCCACCTCCTCAACGGTCATGCTGCTGCTCCCCCCACCCCAACGGTCCTGCTGCTGCTCCCCCATAGTCACCCCCCCCACCAGTCATGCTGCTGCTCCCCCCATAGTCATCCCCCCACCCCATCAACGGTCATGCTGCTGCTCCCCCATAGTCACCCCCCACCCCCTCAACGGTCATGCTGCTGCTCCCCCATAGTCACCCCCCACCCCCTCAACGGTCATGCTGCTGCTCCCCCCACCCCCTCAACGGTCATGCTGCTGCTCCCCCATAGTCACCCCCCCCCCACCAGTCATGCTGCTGCTCCCCCCATAGTCATCCCCCCACCCCCTCAACGGGCATGCTGCTGCTCCCCCATAGTCACCCCCCCACCGGTCATGCTGCTGCTCCCCCCACCCCCTCAACGGTCATGCTGCTGCTCCCCCCATAGTCATCCCCTTACCCCCTCAACGGTCATGCTGCTGCTCCCCCCATAGTCATCCTCCCACTCTCTCAACAGTCATGCTGCTGCTCCCCCATAGTCACCCCCCCCCACCCCCTCAACGGTCATGCTGCTGCTCCCCCCACCCCCTCAACGGTCATGCTGCTGCTCCCCCATAGTCACCCCCCCCCCCACCAGTCATGCTGCTGCTCCCCCCATAGTCATCCCCCCACCCCCTCAACGGGCATGCTGCTGCTCCCCCATAGTCACCCCCCCACCGGTCATGCTGCTGCTCCCCCCACCCCCTCAACGGTCATGCTGCTGCTCCCCCCATAGTCATCCCCTTACCCCCTCAACGGTCATGCTGCTGCTCCCCCATAGTCACCCCCTCAACGGTCATGCTGCTTCTCCCCCATAGTCATCCCCCTCAACGGTCATGCTGCTTCTCCCCCATAGTCATCCCCCTCAACTGTCATGCTGCTGCTCCCCCATAGTCACCCCCCCCCCCCCCACCTCCTCAACGGTCATGCTGCTGCTCCCCCCACCCCCTCAACGGTCATGCTGCTGCTCCCCCATAGTCACCCCCCCCACCAGTCATGCTGCTGCTCCCCCCATAGTCATCCCCCCACCCCCTCAACGGTCATGCTGCTGCTCCCCCCATAGTCACCCCCCCACCCCCTCAACGGTCATGCTGCTTCTCCCCCATAGTCATCCCCACCACCCCTCAACCGCTTTTTACTCTGCCTCCACCCCAATGGACACTTACTTATTAATCAATGCCAAAGTTGTTATTATGTATATAGTGCTGTTTTTTTTTTAAATGACCATTTTCGTTATTTTATTTCACTTCATCCTGCATGTTGGAGCTCAGCGCCTAAAATTTTCACTATACCCTGCAATCACACCTGCAACCCTGTACACGTGACTATTAAAACAATCTGAGGAAGTGTCGACAAGTTAAGGTTGGTTAAATTCTGTTTTACGCCAAACAGTACCCATCCTGCCAGCTGGAACAGAGTAATGGTCTGACTCGGCGATATTTTAAAAGCTAGGTGAAGGTGCACATTTCTTAAAGGTCCAGCGCTGTCAAAAATGAGATTTTACTGTGTTTTATATTATATATATAGCCACACTGAGGTAACAATAAAACTGTACAATTGTGAAAACGACAATGCCCTTTTTTTTAGTATAAAGAGCTGTTTGAAAAGACAGTCTTGATTTTTAAGCTTGTTCTGGTCTGGGCAAATTAGTGAGATTGCACTCCAGGATCTTAAGCACAACATTTTTGTAATATATAGTACGAATTGGATTCATACCATATAATACGAATAGCAAAAAATATGTTTTAAAAAAAACATATACGAAAATGGATGATGTAGTACACAAAAAACAAGGACTACTTTTGGCTTGCGAGCACCACCTTCAAAACTACTGGCTGAAATTATTAAAAAATATATGTATAATGCATCTTTAATACACCAATAAGAACCAGTTCCAAACCTATCTGCCAATAACAACGAGTTCAGTTTCCCCTCTCCACTCAGACCACTCCCAGACAGTCCTAGATAGAGTCTTACTTGAGAAATTGCTCTTTGCTAAGAAGCCATTTTTATTTCATTTTGATGGAAAACAAATCACAGTTAGGTACCTAATTGTTACCCAGAAATGATTTGATATTGAGATAAAAACGGCTGCATTGGACCTTTAAGACTGCTAAAGAGACCTTGTGTCAAAAGCCAATTCAACCATTTGCACATTTTCAAAGGGTTTTTATGACAAGCATGTGGGAGAAACGTAATGGTTGTGCAATCATGTGCGTTAGTTCAATCAATACAGCACCAAGTTACAGACTGAGAACTGTGTTGTTGACAAAGCCACGCAAGATGTATGTAGGAGGGGGAAGGGGACAACTAAATATGACAATATTTTATGTGTTCATAAAAGGATGGTTGAAAACTTTGGCAAAGACTTACATCATTGACACATCTTACTAGTTAACCAAAACGAAAAAAAAGTCTGAATTATTGGTTCCAAATCAAAATCATGCCATTCGACTTTTCCTTTAGCTCGCTAGCTAGCAAACCAGGCTAGCGTTACAGTACATAATTCACTTCCCTTATCAAACTTCAGCCACGTACAAAAATCGAAAATATGATATGCTAACTAGTTAACGCTAGCTAATTCACAAAAACGCATGAGCAATAGCTAATATTTTCAACATGGACACGCGGTATGCATGTAGTTAGCCATTCTTGCAAGCTAGCTAACTAGCTACATTAGCAGCTAGCTACGCTGTAAATGCAGTCGCATTCATATGGGTGAATGGCTGGCTGTGCGTATTGTTATGGCACAGTTGTACGTCAAGGCCACTAGTTGACTGAATTGCTTGTTAGTGTACTGTAGCTAGTTAGCTAGCAATACAAATTGCATTGAGTAACACGCAAGTCCTGCATTTGCTACTATTAATTGTATTTTGTTGAGAACATTAAATCAACCACGCACAACGTGCACATATATTCGTTTCATAGCCATCTACAACCCCGTTGCTAGTGATACATTTACAACAACAAAAAATACTGTTAGCTAAACTTGCCCCCATTCTCTACCCCCAGTGTAAGAACAGCGGCAAGGCGGACACCGCTAGCTAGCTAGCTAGCCCCGATACACACGGGCAGGGAACACGGACAGCTCCGTCGGATTTGGAGCACTTTTACTGGACAGATCCAGACAAATGTTGTGCCTCCAAAAATCAACAACACCAAATTAACTCCGAATTCAATACGAATAACGTTTGCTTGTGATAATTCCTACCTTGTTTTTATGAATTGCAATGAATTGTATCCTCTCTCTTGCAGCTCTCTTCCCCCTCCTATCTTCAAAATGGCGCCAATTTGCTCCGACAGCACCCGTGGGCCAAAAACCATACAGAGGGACAGAGCGCCCTCTATGGAGCCACACAGGGAACGCACCGACGGGTTGAATAATGGAAGGACCCTGGGTTTATAAAGCTCGGATATCGACTCTGCCGCTTGAGCATGCTTTTGGGGCACGGTCGATAGCTAGCTGGACTTCGGGCTAGAAGGCTATTACTGTATTGACTTACAGAATCTATATATATATATATATTTTACATATATATATGGGCTATATATATATGTAAAATGTTTATTATTACATTTTTTTAAAGCTGAATGTGCACGTGCAATTCATTTAGCCGTGGGGCAGAGAGAACATTTAGCAGTTTTATAACACATTTAATACAGCTAATTTCCTGCTATTCTACCCATTTTGCCATAATATAATAATATTTATAAACTGGGTGGTTCGAGCCCTGAATGCTGATTGGCTGACAACCATGTTATATCAGACCGTATACCACAGGTATAACAAAACATTTATTTTTACTGCTCTAATTACGTTGGTAACCAGTTTATAATAGCAATAATGCCCCTCGAGGGTTTGTGATATATGGTCAATATACCACGGCTAAGGGCTGTATCCAGGCACTCCTGTTGCGTGTGCACAAGAACAGTCCTTAGCTGTGCTATATTGGCCATATTCCACATCTCCTCGGTCCATATTGCTTAATTGTTGTTTCACTCTTTTAAACGCCCACAAGAGCGGAAATGCAATTTTTCCGGTGAAAGACCTTACCCATGATGTTGCACAACGATTTAAGAAAAAAACATCCCAGTTTTAGTTAAAGGTTGATATAATTGGTGTTGAAATGGGAAATCCGAAGTGGTAACTAATGATATTTTCTGTGCCAATGCCGTGTTTCCTCTATGATAATACTTTTCAGTCTACATTTCTTTTCATGGCTGGGTTTTGTTTGCATGTTACCACCCACCAGCATGGCATTGTTAATTAATCAGAAACACCGGCTAAGTTCTTCCTCATTGTTAGCAGTGTTGCCATGTCCGCAGTTGTCCTGCAATTAGGCTACTTTGAAAACGATGTCGCGGGTGAAAATGTATTTGTCGCGGGTTTTTGGGCTATTTGTAAGTTGCACCGTGGCTGCCATGGGATTTCTCTTAAAATATATATATATATTTCACTGTGACCTGCTGCTGACTGTCAGGCAATGAGGCAGGCTGTTGCTGAGTGAGTGGTAGGGAGGGCCGGAGGAGTGTGTGTGTGTGTGTGTGTGTGTGTGTGTGTGTGTTGAGAGAGCAGTACAGTTATTGGCTGAGTCACGTGAGAGAGAGAGAGAGAGAGAGAGGTTTTCTTGTGACCTGTTGCCACAAGAAAAGGTCAACCAGTGAAGAACAAACACCATTGTAAATACAACCCATATTTATGCTTATTTATTTTCCCTTTTGTACATTAACCATTTGTACAGCGTTACAACACTGTATATATATACATAATATGACATTTGTAATGTCTTTATTCTTTTTAAACTTCTGTATGTGTAATGTTTACTGTTAATTTTTATTGTTTATTTCACTTTTGTATATTATCTACCTCACTTGCTTTGGCAATGTTAACATATGTTTCCCATGCCAATAAAGCCCCTTGAATTGAATTGAGAGAGAGAGGCAGAGAGAGAGAGAGAGAGAGAGAGAGAGAGACAGAGAGAGACAGAGAGAGAGAGAGGCAGAGAGGCAGAGAGAGAGAGAGAGAGAGAGAGAGAGGCAGAGAGGGAGAGGCAGAGAGAAAGAGAGACAGAGAGAGAGAGAGAGAGAGGCAGAGAGAGTGAGAGAGAGAGGCAGAGAGAGAGAGAGAGAGCAGCAGAGAGAGAGAGAGAGAGAGGCAGAGAGAGAGAGAGAGAGCAGCAGAGAGAGAGAGAGAGAGAGGCAGAGAGAGAGAGAGAGACAGAGAGAGAGGCAGAGAGACAGAGAGGCAGAGAGAGAGAGAGAGAGCAGCATACCCGCATGTTGTAACAACTTTTTACCAGTTGTAGGTAGGTTATTTAGATTGTCACAATGGAGACACTTATTTACAACCCATTTTCCTTAAAACATATTAATACGCTAGAACTGATGCACATCAAGAAATAATGGAGACAAATCACTGGAAAACGACGTTGGGCGCAGTAGAGCGCATGACATAAATTCGCTAGGAGGTGGTTTTAAACTGCATTGTAATGTTGACTACTTGAATAAAACGTTATCAAGCAAAGTGCTTTATGCATGCTCAGTTTTTGTGTCTCAGTTTTTTGTGTCTCAGTTTTTTGCTGCCCGAGTGGAAACTTGAAATGGAAGTTATTGAACTCCCTCGTGTGGTTATTTTTATGCGTAAAAGTCTTCAACGAAACTGACATTAGGCTAAATGTGAAGAATTATGCATTTGCCTCTGTTGGCCATCAAGTAGCCTATTAATGTATATGCCATTGTAGGCTACCATTTGATATAATAAATATGTTGAAATTATTATATCACTGGAGTCATTGCAAATCAATTTGTGCCACTTGTGTAGGCGACCTGGAGCTGGCCAACCAATTTAATACATAGTCTATAACTTCAGTGTATTGTTGTTGTAGCCTTGTGTTATTATGCAATTATTAATTGACATGTTAAGTAAATTAAATTTGAAATGATCAAAGCTCTATCGCAATTGTGATCAGATGTTAGAACTCATCAGATTGACGTAACAGTAGTCAGATTAGGCTACAGGTAAAACAAATTCCAAAAGAATAAACACTGGGTGTTGTTGATAGGCATATTCAGTTCGTTCACATATTATTAATATGTATTTCAGTGATTGAAAATATGACCCCATCCTCAGTAACCTATTCCAGTAGGCTATTGGGAAACACAAGCACTTCTTACCTCTTAATCGGCTCGTTATTCATGTTGAATAAATTAGTCTGTTAACTTGACCTAGGCAAGATTTAGCAGCTTGCTTAGTTCAAATTTATTCAACAATTTATTCAACATGAATAACGAGCTGCTAAATCTTGCCTACATCTTGTCTAGGCTACCGTAGACTATCTGAAATGAGATGTAGTTCTATCAGGGGCTATAGGCTACCTGCTTTTATCTCAGCAAACAATGGCAAAATCGAATTACAATCATAAACCCACATTTTTGTCTGTAACCTATGCCTATTGAAATGATAAATGAATCTCGCAAATGGGCCATTTGTAGTCTTAACCTTTGGCACACAATAACAGCACAATTGCCAGAAAATAGCCTAACGGTAGTTTTTTTAATGTTCATCCAAGTTTTTCTTGTTCAGAGATTTTGAGATCATCTGTCCAACTTTCATCACTCAAACTCTCCTGTTGGATTGATCTATAGTTATGCATATGCGCAAAGGGGATTTATTTAAGCAATACGGCCCGAGGAGGTGTGGTATATGGCTACATACATGATATAGGCTACTGCACATTATGCATGACAGAAAAACAGAAAAGCCCATAGATATAGCTAGCAAAATGCTATCTTGGGTAAATAAATTGGCCATATACCACAAACCCTCGAGGTGCCTTATTGCTATTATAAACTGGTTACCAACGTAATTAGAGCAGTAAAAATAAATGCTTTGTCATACACATGATATACGGTCTGATTATACCATGGCTGTCATTCAATCAGCATTCAGGGCTCGAACCACCATGACTGTGTCGAGGAACTCCATGTTGCGTCGTGCTTAAGAACAGCCCTTAGCCGTGGTATATTGGCCATATACCACACCTCCTCGGGCCTTATTGCTTAATTATAAACCTGGTTCGAGCCCTGAATTCTGAAAGCTGTGGCATATCAGACAATATAACACAGGTATGACAAAACATTACTTTTTACTGTTGTAATTACGTTGGTAACCAGTTTATAATAGCAATAAGTCACCTCTGGGGTTTGTGGTATATGGACAATATACCACACCTAACGGCTGTATCCAGGCACTCCGCATTGCATCATGCTTTTAACTGACTTGCCTAGTTAAATAAAGGTTAAATAAATAAATAAATAAATAAAATAGTGAGCATTTCGCCTTTGCCAAGATAATTCATCCACCTGACAGGTGTGGCATATCAAGAAGCTGATTAAACAGCATCATCATTAGACCTTGTACTGGGGACAATAAAAGGCCACTCTTAAATGTGCAGTTTTGTCACACAACACAATGCCACAGATTTCTCAATTTTGAGGTAGTGCACAATTGGCATGCTGACGGCAGGAATGTCAGAGCTGTTGCCAGAGAATTGAATGTTCATTTCTCTACCATAGCCGCATCCAACGTTGTTTTCGAGAATTTGGCATTAATTCCAACCGGCCTCACAACCGCAGACCACGTGTAACCACGCCAGCTCAGGATCTCCACATCCGGCTTCTTCACCAGCGGGATCATCTGACACCAGCAACCCGGGCAGCTGATGAAACTTGGCTTGTAACTCCATAAAATAGTTGAAATTGTTGCATGTTGCGTTTATATTTTTGTTCAGTATATTCTCTGCTGTTGTTACATTTGTGTTGGTGTTTTGTTTTGTGTCTGATGCAAGCCAGGGTGTTGTAACATATCATATGTGGCGTGCATCATGAGCAAAGTCATTGTAGCCTGTCATTTCATTTCCCCTGTGAGAACCTGATTTACCACCCCAAAATACCACTGCACAATTTGCGCCTCTACCGAATGGAAACTACACGTGTAATTGCTGCGCTCAATGCAATGGCACTAACAAATGTAGATCCTTCAAACACCTCCAAACAGGAAAACATTTTCCAATCAAAGGTGTTATCATGTGCTCCACTAAGGCAGTTATTTATCTTATAACTTGTCCTTGTGGTAAAAATTATGTGAGTAAAATGAAGCACGAATTAAAAGTATGAATCTCGGAGCATCGTAGCACCATTAGGTGCTCAAAGTACCCAGTTGCGGCCCGGTTTTTGCAAGCAAACCACTCGATTTCGTCCCTACATTATATCGGCATCGAACACGTCACCCTCCCTAGGAGAGGGGGTGACCTCGCCAATTTATTGTTAAAACGAGAGGCTGCCTGGATCTCTAATTTAAAGACTCCCTTCGGTCTAAACGTAGACTTTGATCTGAAGCAATTCTTGTGATTAATGTGATTTTGCTATTCATTGTAAGTGTTTGCAGGCCTATGTAGCCAAATTGTATCTAAGATCGTATGCTCTCCATTTATGTTTTTTTTAATATGTTTTGTTTATATATGTAAATTAACCAAGGGTTCCCGAGTGGCGCAGAGGTCTAAGGCACTGCATCTCAGTGTTAGAGGCGTTACTACAGACACCCTGGTTTGAATCCAGGCGGTAGGTAGCCTAGTGGTTAGAGCTTTGGGCCAGTAACCGAAAGGTTGCTGGATTGAATCCCTGAACTGACAAGGTAAAAATCTGTCGTTCTGCCCCCGAACAAGGCAGCTGAACCACCGTTCCCCGGTAGGCCGTCATTGTAAATAATAATTTGTTCTTAACTGACTTGCCTAGTTAAATAAAGGTTCAATGCAAAAAAAACACAACCGGCTGAGATTGGGAGTCCCATAGGGCAGTGCACAATTGGCCCAGCGTCCTCCAAGTTTGCCCGGTGTAGGCCATCATTGTAAATAAGAATTTGTTAAGTGACTTTCCTAGGTTAACTAAATAAAGGTTAAATAAATAAAAAAATCAAGACAGACCCAGCCATGATTACAGACATGTGTGTCCTTTGAAACAATATAAACTAGTGACCTGCAGTGTGGTAATTATAAACTGGGTGGTTTGTGCACTGAATGCTGATTGGCTGAAAGCCGTGGTATATCAGACCATATACCACAGGTTTGACAAAACATGTATTTGTACTGCTCTAATTACGTTGGTAACCAGTTTATAATAACAATAAGGCACCTCGGGGTTTGCGGTATATGGCCAATATACCACGGCTAAAGGCTGTATCCAGGCACTCCGCGTTGCGTCGTGGCGGGAACAGCCCTTAGCCATAGTATATTGGCCATATACTACACCCCCTCGTGCCTTATTGCTTAATTATACCCCGATGAAGACAGCTTGTCTGTTGAAACGTTGATTATTAGTTTATTAAATTATTGCATCTGAGCTCCTGGACCTAGAGTTTGCGGCATGACCATGGTCTGACTTCGCAACGCAGCCGAATCTCCTGCTACAGCCTACCAGAGGTTGCACCGTGTTCATTACAATGTAGAAAAAACGCATCTCTAGTCCAAACCGTTCAATAGTTAAAGGCGGTGCTTGGTCATTCCGAAGGCTACATTGGCCCTGCAGCATTTATGGCGATACAGCATCTGCTAAAGTCAGGGTCATTCATACTTATTGCGCTCTGGAGCAGCACAAAGCTGTGGAGCAAAGCTGTTGTCAAGGAAGTGAATTTGTGTTCATACAAGAACTCCCGCCCCCACCTACCATCAACCAATCATGGCAATGCAGAGCTATACTGAGCCCTCCGCATTGTTACAACATTTGAGAGGCGCACAGAAATGCGGTATGGAGCTCAATTTGGCCTATGCGTGCCTCTGGAGGTTCTGCATTTGCGTCACACCCTCCATATGGAGTCTACCGACCACATTTTCGGTTCAAGCATAAGTTGGCTCTTAAAGACTCTGCATGGTCAATCTGACATCTGTAGTGGTCTTCCAGCATTTACTGCCATGCGGCCTCTGCAGAAGTCAGCGCAAACATACTTTTTGGCTTCGTGGAGCAGAGCAGAGCTGTTGTGAAGGAAGTTGTCAAGGAAGTGTATTTGTGTTTATACAGTACCTCCCGCCCCCACCTACCATCAACCAATCATGTCAACAAATCATGTCAATGTCGAGCTATACGGAGGCGCACAGCGATGCGGTACAGAACTTGATTTGGCCTCTGCATGCCTCCCGAGGCCCCGAAATTGCATCACACCCTCCATATGAGGCCTCTGACCACATTGTCAAATCAAGCATAAATTGGCTTTTAGGCTATCCATAGTACCGGAGCTCATCTTATCCATAGTACCGGAGCTTTGTCTTATCCATAGTACCGGAGCTCATCTTATCCATAGTACCGGAGCTTCGTCTTATCCATAGTACCGGAGCATCATCTTATCCATAGTACCGGAGCATCATCTTATCCATAGTACCGGAGCTTCGTCTTATCCATAGTACCGGAGCATCATCTTATCCATAGTACCGGAGCATCATCTTATCCATAGTACCGGAGCTTCGTCTTATCCATAGTACCGGAGCATCTTCTTATCCATAGTACCGGAGCTTCGTCTTATCCATAGTACCGGAGCATCTTCTTATCCATAGTACCGGAGCTTCGTCTTATCCATAGTATCGGAGCATCATCTTATCCATAGTACCGGAGCTTCGTCTTATCCATAGTACCGGAGCATCTTCTTATCCATAGTACCGGAGCTTCGTCTTATCCATAGTACCGGAGCTTCGTCTTATCCATAGTACCGGAGCATCTTCTTATCCATAGTACCGGAGCTTCGTCTTATCCATAGTACCGGAGCTTCGTCTTATCCATAGTACAGGACCTTCGTCTTATCCATAGTACAGGAGCTTCGTCTTATCCATAGTACCGGAGCATCTTCTTATCCATAGTACCGGAGCTTCGTCTTATCCATAGTACCGGAGCTTCGTCTTATCCATAGTACCGGAGCATCTTCTTATCCATAGTACCGGAGCTTCGTCTTATCCATAGTACCGGAGCTTCGTCTTATCCATAGTACAGGACCTTCGTCTTATCCATAGTACCGGAGCTTCGTCTTATCCATAGTACAGGACCTTCGTCTTATCCATAGTACAGGACCTTCGTCTTATCCATAGTACCGGAGCATCTTCTTATCCATAGTACCGGAGCTTCGTCTTATCCATAGTACCGGAGCTTCGTCTTATCCATAGTACAGGACCTTCGTCTTATCCATAGTACAGGAGCTTCGTCTTATCCATAGTACCGGAGCATCTTCTTATCCATAGTACCGGAGCTTCGTCTTATCCATAGTACCGGAGCTTCGTCTTATCCATAGTACCGGAGCATCTTCTTATCCATAGTACCGGAGCTTCGTCTTATCCATAGTACCGGAGCTTCGTCTTATCCATAGTACAGGACCTTCGTCTTATCCATAGTACCGGAGCTTCGTCTTATCCATAGTACAGGAGCTTCGTCTTATCCATAGTACAGGACCTTCGTCTTATCCATAGTACAGGAGCTTCGTCTTATCCTGTCTATTTCTATGGAGGATTGATTGAACATAACAAAACTTTGGAGATGACACAATAGATGTCAAAGTGAAAGATACTGGTTTCTCCTATCCCTATCCATCTGTGTCGAAGTTTTGCCTAAATGTTTATGACAAATCCAGCTCTGGAACCAGCCATAGCCTAGCCAGTTGGCTAATCTTTTGAATACAGTGTAGCAACAAGAGATAACATTAGCTAGCTAAGGTTAGCATACTAGATAGCTACATTGACCCAGCTACATTGACCCAGAAAATATAAAAAACGATCAGCCTATATCGAATCTTCCATTCCTCGCAAATTCTTTTGAATAAGCTGTTGCGCAGCAAGTCACTGCCTTCCTGAAGACAAACAATGTATACGAAATGCTTCGGTCTGGTTTTAGACCCCATCATAGCACTGAGACTGCACTTGTGAAGGTGGTAAATTACCTTTAAATTGCGTCATACCGAGGCTCTGCATCTGTCCTCATGCTCCTAGACCTTAGTGCTGCTTTTGACACCATCGATCACCACATTCTTTTGGAGATTGGAAACCCAAATTGGTCTACACGGACAAGTTCTGGCCTGGTTTAGATCTTATCTGTCGGAAAGATATCAGTTTGTCTCTGTGAATGGTTTGTCCTCTGACAAATCAACTGTACATTTCGGTGTTCCTCAAGGTTCCGTTTTAGGACCACTATTGTTTTCACTATATATTTTACCCCTTGGGGATGTCATTCGAAAACATAATGTTAACTTTCACTGCTATGCGGATGACACACAGCTGTACATTTCAATGAAACATGGTGAAGCCCCAAAATTGCCCTCGCTAGAAGCCTGTGCTTCAGACATAAGGAAGTGGATGGCTGCAAACTTTCTACTTTTAAACTCGGACAAAACAGAGATGCTTGTTCTTGGTCCCAAGAAACAAAGAGATCTTCTATTGAATCTGACAATTAATCTTGATGGTTGTAAAGTCGTCTCAAATAAAACTGTGAAGGACCTCTGCGTTACTCTGGACCCTGATCTCTCTTTTGAAGAACATATCAAGACTGTTTCAAGGACAGCTTTTTTCCATCTACGTAACATTGCAAAAATCATAAACTTTCTGTCCAAAAATGATGCAGAAAAATTAATCCATGCTTTTGTTACTTCTAGGTTAGACTACTGCAATGCTCTCCTTTCCGGCTACCCGGATAAAGCACTAAATAAACTTCCGTTAGTGCTAAATACGTCTGCTAGAATCCTGACTAGAACCAAAAAAATTGATTATATTACTCCATTGCTAGCCTCCCTACACTGGCTTCCTGTTAAGGCAAGGGCTGATTTCAAGGTTTTACTGCTAACCTACAAAGCATTACATGGGCTTGCTCCTACCTATCTTTCCGATTTGGTCCTGCCGTACATACCTACACGTACGCTACGGTCACAAGACGCAGGCCTCCAAATTGTCCCTAGAATTTCTAAGCAAACAGCTGGAGACAGGGCTTTCTCCTATAGAGCTCCATTTTTATGGAATGGTCTGCCTACCCATGTGAGAGACGTAGACTCGGTCTCAACTTTTAAGTCTTTACTGAAGACTCATCTCTTTAGTGAGTCATATGATTGAGTGTAGTCTGGCCCAGGAGTGTGAAGGTGAACGGAAAGGCTCTGGAGCAACGAACCGCCCTTGCTGTCTCTGCCTGGCCGGTTCCCCTCTCTCCACTGGGATTCTCTGCCTCTAACCCTATTACAGGGGCTGAGTCACTGGCTTACTGGTGCTCTTTCATGCCGTCCCTAGGAGGGGTGCGTCACTTGAGTGGGTTGAGTCACTGACGCGCCCCCCGTTGGGTTGTGCTGTGGCGGAGATCTTTGTGGGCTATACTCGGCCTTGTCTCAGGATGGTAAGTTGGTGGTTGAGGATATCCCTCTAGTGGTGTGGGGGCTGTGCTTTGGCAAAGTGGGTGGGGTTATATCCTTCCTGTTTGGCCCTGTCCAGGGGTATCATCGGATGGGGCCACAGTGTCTCCTGACCCCTCCTGTCTGAGCCTCCAGTATTTATGCTGCAGTAGTTTATGTGTCGGGGGGCTAGGGTCAGTTTGTTATATCTGGAGTACTTCTCCTGTCTTATCCGGTGTCCTGTGTGAATTTAAGTATGCTCTCTCTAATTCTCTCTTTCTTTCTCTCTCTCGGAGGACCATGCCTCAGGACTACCTGGCATCATGACTCCTTGCTGTCCCCAGTCCACCTGGCCGTGCTGCTGCTCCATTTTCAACTGTTCTGCCTGCGGCTATGGAACCCTGACCTGTTCACCGGACGTGTTACCTGTCCCAGACCTGCTGTTTTCAACTCTCTAGAGACAGCAGGAGCGGTAGAGATACTCTAAATGATCGGCTATGAAAAGCCAACTGACATTTACTCCTGAGGTGCTGACTTGCTGCACCCTCGACAACTACTGTGATTATTATTATTTGACCATGCTGGTCATTTATGAACATTTGAACATCTTGGCCATGTTCTGTTATAATCTCCACCCGGCACAGCCAGAAGAGGACTGGCCACCCCTCATAGCCTGGTTCCTCTCTAGGTTTCTTCCTTGGTTTTGGCCTTTCTAGGGAGTTTTTCCTTAGCCACCATGCTTCTACACCTGCATTGCTTGCTGTTTGGGGTTTTAGGCTGGGTTTCTGTACAGCACTTTGAGATATCAGCTGATGTAAGAAGGGCTATATAAATACATTTGATTTGATTGACAGCTGTCAGTGCCCTACTTGTTGTTATTTCTCCAGTCCAGCCCTGAACTCAGGGGTAGACGTAACATAGTAAATGTAAGTCCGAGACACTCCATTTAGTATGATATGTCACCATTCGTATGGTATGTATTAATCTGTGGATGTCCATCATTCATTTCGTATGACATGTTACGAATTACAATTCTTATGATATGTTTACGAATTGCAGTTGTTACAATATGTTAAGAATTGCAATTCATACAACATGTTACACATTTGCATGCAAAAATGTATGATATTTTACAAATGTTGATCTTCGCAAAAATAACTATTTAGGATGTATCAGTTGTTATCTCTAATGCTAATGCTGTAACAAAAGCTAGCCAAAGAGCCATTTTACAGGTTGAAGTTGAAGTGTTTTTAAATATATATATTTCATTTGATTTGTAATGATGACACAAACATTATATTAAGCAGGACATTCATACAAGCCTTAAAATCCAATTATAATCCAAAAGTTGTGTGAAATTCACTCATTATCAACATGTAAATAGATGCTTTTTTGTTGTTCCTGGCATTCTATAAGAACTCCCCCTTGTTCTGCCACCAACATGCGCGCTTCGCCATCGTGCGGCAATGTTTGCAAACACAGAAAGGGGTCTATAAAGAGGGGTTCCTGCAGATGCAGGAATGCCCACATGCAGGAACGGCCCGAATCGCAGGCTGAAGGTGCACACTTCTCCCATTCCCATACATTTTTGGATAGGGCCAATACAATTTTGAGGTCACGCAAACAAAACAATAACAATCTTTAAATGTTGTAGGTCTACACCCTACCTACATGTTTGAAGATAGGCTTATGTCGTTATGTAAATCAAACGTTCGGATGGTTTCAGTTCGCAACTGCGGCGCCCAGTCAGGCATCTTTCCATGGCAGGTGCCCTACAGACAGCCCAAGGTGCGCACACAGTGACAGACAGGACAATCAGCCAATCCCTAGCGTCCTTTTCCTCCGTATCCAGAGGACCCGCATCTGATTGGTTGCTAAGGGCGGGGTGCTGCCATCCCTACCCAGAGAGCTGTCACCCGACCAGGCACGACTCCGGGAGGGAAAAGAGACGAGACGAATTGATGCAAACACGAGAATCAAACCACAAACAAACAAGACCGATACACCGAGACATGTACAAATAAACACCGGTTAAGACGCGCATAAGGTAGAGTGCATTTTGGTGTCAATTCTAGCGATGTTGGATGGGGATGTTTTGTGGCTGGCTTGCCTATAACAATACGAGACAGCCATGTCTCGTATCTTGTCTCGATAACACACACTGACTGTGCCACTGTACTTGGTGGCTAGGTAACCAGCTAGCTAGCGTCAACGAAATTACACGGTTTTTCACCACGAATAGCTTATTTTATCACAATCATGTAGTCAAAGAAACGCCGCCGTTGCGTTGCAGATCAACATGTTGTAAACAATCGGATGCACCCTGTGGATATACCATTTGCTCTGAGATAAAAGATTATGTGCAAGAATAGGTGATTGTAGGCGAGGATGCTCAGCTGCCAGGCTTTTACTACGGGTCGTCGGTGTTTCAAAATGGTTGTGTCTAGGAATATAGCTAGTAGGGAATAAAACGTTTTTTTGGTGGTTCTATTAGGGTAATGTTATACTTAGTAATTCTACTTTATTTAAATCACTATTATTTATTTAGGTCTGTCTGTCTGTACCACGTATGAAACATCTTCCTCCAGAATATTGGAACATAAATAAACCCGGGCATTTCGAAATGTTACAATTCTGATCCCGAAGTTCACCTGCTCTCCCTCGCGGCCTCTTGCTCTGCCTGTGTAGTGAGTGAGTGTAGGCTAGTAGATGGACACTTGTTCATTCCCGCGGGATGCATTGCGACCAGGTATATGTGTGTGTGTGTGTGTGTGTGTGTGTGTGTGTGTGTGTGTGTGTGTGTGTTTTAAAGCGCGTCAAAATAATTAGCATGTTAATTATTGATAACTCATCTTTCTGGAGCCTTGTTGTACAGTCTGGTTTGGTGTGTATGCTACATGGTCCCGTTTGCCCCACGTACTGTTGGCCTTGCTTTATTGTGTAATGCATTGCCGCCTGCAGTGTCAATTCAGGATATAAAAATTCCTATCTGATTTGACCTGCTACTATAGAACTACACACTATTTATATGTTCTTTGTTGTTTACAGTAGGTTAGTCTAAACTATAAGTGTATCAACATCATACTTGAAAAAAAAAATGTAGTGTCATTGTCGTGTTATAATCATCAGTGTCAAATTGGCAATGGGTCACTGCCACTGGGCTTGAACCAATGATTTCACTGCACCTATCCGGTTTATGTGACAGAACATTTATTTATAAATGCACTAGATGACGTATAGGGGGCGCTGTGTTGAAGCCACCATGCCTCCATCTTGGAACTCCCCCACCGTTGTAAAACATATTTTGGAAGCTATAGAAATGCATTTATTAATGTCTACATTTGTTTTTGCCACATTTATTTTATTACAGATTCCTTAATGCATACTTTTACATTATATTATGTGAGCTAAATATAAACATTTTAAAATAAGGTATACTTTATTAAGGTATACTTTGGGATTTTGGCAATGCGGCCCTTTATCTACTTCCCCAGAGTCAGATGAAGTAATGGATACTTTTTCTTTTATATCTGTGTCCAGTATGAAGGAAATTAGAGGTAGTTTCATGAGCCAACGCTAACTAGCATTAGCGCAATGACTGGAAGTCTATGGGTATCTACTAGCATGCTACCGTAATGCTGCTGTCTCCACTACGACAACAAAAATACTTAAATATTTGTAGCATTTAATTGATATACTGTAGAATTCCATTCATTCCTATGGAGAACTGGGGAGTACCAATATGGCTGACTGGTTGCTTCAAAATCCTATTGTCCCTAACTCCTAACAGTAACCCTAACCCTTGACCTACCCCCAAACCCTAAACCTAACACTAACCCTAATTCTTCCCCTAACCCTAATTCTAACCCTAACCACTAAACCTAAAAATATATATATTTTTCCTTGTGGGGACCGGGGAAATGTCCCCACTTGTCTGAATTTTCCTTGTTTTACTATCCTTGTGAGTACTTCTGGTTCCTACAAGGATAGTAAAATCAAACCAAACCACAGACACGCACGCGCACGCAGGCACACACACACATTGGCACTCAATAGCACTGGATATGTGACAGACAGCACTGTGGGTCTTTGTGATTCTTTCCTCCCCCCTCTCTCTCTCTGTGTGTGTCTCTCTCTTTGTCGCTGTTACACTGTGCTACCGGCTGGGTAGCTGGGCGATAGTAGGCCAGCCTACCCACGCACTCATTATGGTTGCTCGGTGATGTACAGTATATAAACATAGTTCTGGTTGCTACACTCTTAGAAAAAAAGGTTCCTTATAGAACCAAAAAAGGCTTCTATTGCTTGCTTCATATATGGAACCCCTAAAGGTTCTATATAGAACCCTAGAGGTTCTTCTTCAGTGAACCAAAATGGTTCCATGTAGAACCCTGCATGGTGCCATTTTTTTAATATGGCTACTATTATTAAAATAGTAATATTTTGTGCTAAGACCATAGTTTAATAAAAATTTAAAAAATGGACGAAATAACAAAAGAACACCAGTATAGTTTTTAGAATTTATTGTCATTATATGTAAACATAGTTTGGAAATGTGCACTGGTAGCCAGGGAGGCATCTCTTTGTTTAAATGATGGCCCACGTCAACTCTGACTGACTTGTTTGCAGTACAATACAATACAATACAACACCATACAGTATAGTTTGTCCATTATTTATAGTGAACAACAAAAATCTGTGTTCTGCTCTGTTCAACTTCAGCATTTTTGCAAGTGTATAAAAACCAAAGAAAAACACTTTTGTTGAAACACTTTTGGCAGCGATTACAGCCTCAAATCTTCTTGGGTATGACGCTACAAGCTTGGCACACCTGTATTTTGTGAGTTTCTCCCATTCTTCTCTGCAGATCCTCTCAAGCTCTGTCAGGTTGGATGGGGAGCGTCGCTGCACAGCTATTTTCAGGTCTCTCCAGAGATGTTCGATCGGGTTCAAATCCGGCTGGGCCACTCAAGGATATTTAGAGACTTGTCCCGAAGCTGCTCCTGCATTGTCTTGGCTGTGTGCTTAGGGTCGTTGTCCTGTAGGAAGATTAACTGTCGCCACAGTCTGAGGTCCTGAGCGCTCTGGAGGAAGTTTTCATCAAGGATCTCTCTGCTCCATGTACTTTGCTCCGTTCATCTTTCAGTCGATCCTGACTAGTCTCACAGTCCCTGCCGCTGAAAAACATCCACACAGCATGATGCTGCCACCACCATGCTTCACCGTAGGGATGGTGCCAGGTTTCCTCCAGACAGGAAGCTTGGTATTCAGGCCAAAGAGTTCAATCTTGGTTTCATCAGACCAGAGAATCTTGTTTCTCATGGTCTGAGAGTCCTTTAGGTGACTTTTGGCAAACTCCAAGTAGGCTGTCATGTGTTTTTTACTTCCGTCTGGCCACTCTACAACAAGGCCTGATTGGTAGAGTTCTGCAGAGATGGTTGTCCTTCTGGAAGGTTCTTACAAACTTCTTCCATTGAAGAATGATGGAGGCCACTGTGTTCTTGGGGACCTTCAATGCTTCAGACATTTTTTGGTACCCTTCCTCAGATCTGTGCCTCTGTAAAATCCTGTCTCGGAGCACTATGGACAATTCCTTCGACCTCATGGCTTGGTTTTTGCTCTGACGTGCACTGTTAACTGTGGGACCTTATATAGACAGGTGTGAGCCTTTCCAAATCATGTCCAATCAATTGAATTTATCACAGGTGGACTCCAATCAAGTGGTAGAAGGATCTCAAGGATGATCAATGGAAACAGGATGCACCTGAGCTCAATGTTGAGTCTCATAGCGAAGGGTCTGAATACTTATATAAAGAAGTTATTTCTGTTTTTTATTTGTAATAAATTAGCAAAAATAAATAAAAAATGTTTTTGCTTTGTCATTATAGGGTGTAGATTGATGAGGAAAATAAATAACTGTAAAGTAACAAAATGTGGGAAAATGGAAGGGGTCTGAATAGTTTTCGAATGCAATGTTCATAATTTATAATAAATAATTTATACCTCCTCTCAGTCAGCAACAGTCTTCTAATGGCTTCATGAAACATAATCCCCTTAATTGACTCCACACTGTAATACTGAAATAAAATAAACAATTAGCTAATTTCCAATGTCAGGCTGGATCTGTAGCACTATTTGGCATATCCCATAATAAATAAAAACATGTTTATTTGCTGGCTAGCTTGTAAAGTGGTGAATTAAAGTAGCCTATCTTTTTCTGTTTAGCCAACTAAGTTAGCTAGCTAGCTGGCTTACAAACGTGCTCAAATTTCAACTTTCAACATTTCAACTTTATTTATCTAGCCTATAGTTTATCATATGACTTTGGCTTTATGTGTTTGAATTATATAATCAACTTTGCTTATCTTAATACATTGAAAAATAACGTACTTATTGGTAGGCTGCTTGCAAGTCGGTTCAACCACTGGCCTTTTGCGTCATCATGCTGGAATGGATTGGCAGTTGGTTATTGAATTGGAATGGCAGTTTTATTTTGAATTGACCAAAAGGTTCTATATAGAACCCCCCTTAAATTTTTTACATTTTTATCTAAGACTTTAAGATTTATCTAAATGTTGCAAAATATGAATTCGATCTTCCGCTTAGCATAGAGAGCTAATGGTGTCGGACGTCAGCTAGCCATTCTTCTTACCGGGCCAAATCATGCAACATCATTCATATGGATATAAATGTTGAAAAGACCTGAAACAAATGAAAAGGGAATGTTAGCTGTCATTTCCAATCTACCTCATCCCCATACTGTATTTATTTATTTATCTTGCTCCTTTGCACCCCAGTATCTCTACTTGCACATTCATCTTCTGCACATTCTACCATTCCAGTGTTTAATTGCTATATTGTAATTACTTCGCCACCATGGCCTATTCATTGCCTTACCTCTCTTATCCTACCTCATTTGCACATGCTGTTTATCGATTTTTCTACTGTGTTATTGACTGTATGTTTGTTTATTCCATGTGTAACTCTGTGTTGTTGTTGGTGTCGCACTGCTTTGCTTTATCTTGGCCAGGTCGCAGTTGAAAATGAGAACTTGTTCTCAACTAGTCTACCTGGTTAAATAAAGGTGAAATAAAATAAAAAAATAAAAAATGATGTGACTGGATTAGCTTTTGTTAGCTGTTGTTTTCTAAAATCCCCATTACACTCTGGGGTAGGAATAGAACCCTCTAGTTTCTTTGCCTTCAATGGGTATATATATATATATATAAAACATTTTTTGTAAGTGTTTGTAATATTGATGCTGCTTACTGTACGTAAGCAGCATCAATATTACAAACACTTACAAAAAATGTTTTATATATATATATATATACTGCTGTCTGCCTGTCTGCTTGTTAGCATTGGCCAGTCGTTGTGTGGCCATACTGCTGTCAGAGGGACTCAATCTTGTCCTAGTACACACTAATCAATAACACTATCACACTATGGCTGTGTATACATACGGAGCCCAATTCTGATCTTTTCCACACTTATGGTCAAAAGAACTGATCTGATTGGTCAAAAGATCAATTCGTGGGAAAAATGGGCTGCCTGTGTAAACGCAGCCTTTACAGCACCATAGCAACACCCAATCAGCACATAAAACAGTAGTGTAATGTACAAAAGTACATCACTTCAGCCTGCAGTAGGCCTGGTTCTACAGACAGGCCATTCTGGTGAAAGCTATGAAGTGGCCAAAGCCAGGTCAATATGCTGCTGTGTGCTTCAGTCGGTAAGAGCATGACGCTAGCCAACGCCAGGGTCAGGTAAATAAAAAATATACTAGTCCGTTTTTTAAATTTAATTTTTAATTTAATAACCAATGCATCAAAACGTCCTATCTTAGTTCCTGTGTGCGTCAGCGTAGAAGGTACTCTGCTACATGGACCATCGGTACATCAGTTCCTAGTGGTGATATGATGTCTGTTTTTAGCTGATGCTCTGTGTGCAGATCATCTGCTCTGATAATAGAAGGCTTTATGTAACTGTCAGGTCCCATCCATACTTCCTAAACTATGTGGTCGTTATGGAGACGGTAGAATGGGAAGAACAGGTTCTATTCTAAGATGGAACATGTTCTGTTCTATTCAGTCTAAACTGTTGATTTTCCATTTGAACAGCAGTAATCTGAACCATTACACACTAGTTGTAGCTGCCACCTCTCTGTCTCTCTCTCCTTCTCACTCTCTGTCTCTCTCTCTCTCTTTATCTCTCTCACTCTCCTACCATTAACACCAAGATAATGGAATTCATTGCCCTTGACAATCAACCGTTTTCTGTCATGGGTGATGTTGGTTTTCGCGACTGGTTGAGCACCGGTACACGCTAACGTTACCAAGTGCGCTATTTTTCAGATGTTGCCCTGCCGGAGTTACACAGTAATAGCGTCACTGCTATTAGCTTTACAACACACTATGGAACTATGTTTGGGTCTTTACGTGTCAAAAAAGATACATGTCAAATAACACTATTTGACAATAATACTATTTGACGCATTAAATAAGCTTTTAATTTGACACGTCAAATAACACTGTTCTATTATAGAATGTTGTGTGTGCTGAATTTGCACGTGCAAGCCAAGCACCAACACTACTATCAGTAGCACTGTCAAAGCTGTACAAACAGTCTGCAAATGAGCAAACACCGGCCACGAACGATGTGTTTACAATACCGCGTTGGTAATAAAGCATTATTTGTTCAACCGCAACTTCTGGGGTAGCTAGCTTTAGCTTGGTACCGAGCTAGCACCAATACAACCAGCGTGAAAACAATGACCAGTAGAAACTGCAGTCAATTTCATTATTCTTAGCAATGATTTAGGAATCCTTGTAAGTAATAATTAGCTAGGTAGCCACTTGTTGTTTGCCTATTGAAATTGAACTTCAGTTCATGAAAATAAATAGCTAGCCAGCTACTTAACCCTGTTGCCCAAAGCTAACGTTATAAGCAGCCCGCTAGCTTCATCTGGCTAGTGACGCTCGACTGGACCGGGGTTATGTGTTGTGAAGCTAGCCACAATAAGGATTAGGCACAATAGTGAAATGTGTGGTTTACCTTCAAAATAAAAGTACCTCTTTGAAAGTGATGCAGAAGGTTACAATTGGTGGAATCATGCCATATTTAGACTAGATAATGTTAAACAAGGTTGGAATGTGAAGCAATGAAATGGGGTATCAGTCTACTCGGTGACACCCACATAACACAACTGTGAAGACTTTATGTAAATATTAGCATTGTAGCTCTTATCGCGGGACTGTGACTGTGTGAAAACACCTCCCCAGTCAGCCTATTGTGTGTATTGACATTCATATTGCACTATACAGCTTTACCTGACGATTGGGATCAATGAAATGGGGTATCAGCCTACTCAATACACAATATATTTTTTCCTAACGTCCTCCTCAGAGTTATCAGACTCCAAAACATCCACGCAGTATTGTTTTTCCTCGGGAATAGTGTTCAATACACAATTAAATTATTATGTGACGTGCAGTCATATTCAGGTCCTGATTGGTCAACAAGCTTATTTGACACGGAAAGACGCAAACGGCGTTCCATATAAATCCTGGTAGAGAATGAAACGACTGAACAAATGAACAACGAAACAGCACAGCAAGTAAGTGAAAGAAATAGGTTTTGATGATATTTTACTGGTAATAGGGACATACGTAAATGCCAACAAAATAACTTTTTGGTTAGTGTGGTGTATGTGTGTGTGTGTGTGTGTGTAACCTTTATTTAACTAGGCAAGTCAGTTAAGAACAAATTCTTATTTACAATGACGGCCTACCCCGGCCAATCCCGGACGACGCTGGGCCAATTGTGCGCCGCCCTATGGGACTCCCAATCATGGCCGGATGTGCTACAGCCTGGATTCAAACCAAATCAAACCAAATCAAATGAAATGTATTTATATAGGCCTTCTTACATCAGCTGATATATCAAAGTGCTGTACAGAAACCCATCCTAAAACCCCAAACAGCAAGCAATGCAGGTGTAGAAGCACGGTGGCTAGGAAAAACTCCCTAGAAAGGCCAAAACCTAGGAAGAAACCTAGAGAGGAACCAGGCTATGAGGGGTGGCCAGTCCTCTTCTGGCTGTGCCGGGTGGAGATTATAACAGAACATGGCCAAGATGTTCAAATGTTCATAAATGACCAGCAGGGTCAAATAATAATAATCACAGTAGTTGTCGAGGGTGCAACAAGTCAGCACCTCAAGAGTAAATATCAGTTGGCTTTTCATAGCCGATCATTGAGAGTATTTCTACCGCTCCTGCAGTCTCTAGAGAGTTGAAAACAGCAGGTCTGGGACAGGTAGCACGTCCGGTGAACAGGTCAGGGTTCCATAGCCACAGGCAGAACAGTTGAAACTGGAGCAGCAGCATGGCCAGGTGGACTGGGGACAGCAAGGAGTCATCATGCCAGGTAGTCCTGAGGCATGGTCCTAGGGCTCAGGTCCTCCGAGAGAGAGAAAGAAAGAGAGAATTAGAGAGAGTATACTTAAATTCACACAGGACACCGGATAAGACAGGAGAAATACTCCAGGTATAACAGACTGACCCTAGCCCCCCAGAGACAGGAGGGGTCAGGAGACACTCTGGCCCCATTCGACGACACACCCGGACAGGGCCAAACAGGCAGTATATAACCCAACCCACTTTCCCAAAGCACAGCCCCCACACCACTAGAGGGATACCTTCAACCATCAACTTACCATCCTGAGACAAGGCCGAGTATAGCCCACAAAGATCTCCGCCACGGCACAACCCAAGGGGGGGCGCCAACCCAGACAGGAAGACCACGTCAGTGACTCAACCCACTCAAGTGACGCACCCCTCCTAGGGACGGCATGGAAGAGCACCAGTAAGCCAGTGACTCAGCCCCTGTAATAGGGTTAGAGGCAGAGAATCCCAGTGGAGAGAGGGGAACTGGCCAGGCAGAGACAGCAAGGGCGGGGACTGTAGTGACGCCTCTTGCACTGAGATGCAGTGCCGTAGACCGCTGCGTCCCTGTGTGTGTTAACGATTTAACTCTAATGGAATGCTTAAAAGGCTGCCAAAATATCGGTTATCGATATCGTTTTTTTTATGCAGACTGTTCAGTCACTGCATTCCAATTTAGGTGCTTATCAATGACAAAATCTGCCATTGTCAACCCGTACAGGGGATGACAGGGCCTGTGAGTGGAAAGGGAAAGGGTCTGTTTATTTTATAGCTGCTCTCAGCCATGTGGGTTGGCAGCAATACACTAACTGAAACTCTACTTCTCATTACTGCCTCATACAGACAGTTTTGTATTGTGATGCCTTACTTTACAGGAGGCTATTCCGTATGTGGTACTGGGCCTAAATGAAACCCAACACATCAATGTGTTGAGTAGGACAGTAGGGGTAGCTACACTTTTATACTCTAGCCAAGGCTCTCGTCAACCCGTAAACTTATTAGTATGTCTCAGGGTTTCCGTTAGCCGGTAATTTCCAGCTTTTGGCCGATAAAATAAATGAAAAGCCGATAAATACAATTGTAGCCATCCAAATTGTCCAGGGTTTCCCTGCTGCAGAGGAGAGAAACCGAGAGAGGAGCCTAAGTTACTGCAGATTGTGAAGATGCAGGCCATTTTCATTGAAGTAAAAGAAAAGTTAGAGAGTATTCCTATAGTGAAAAGCCAACAAGGCAGGGCTCCAGACTGATTTGGTCAAATCGTAAAGTACATTATCCCCATGATTCCTGTAATGAAAATGTCTGCTCTGCCCCTGTTTCTCTGGGCCCTGCTGCTGTGTTGTGCGACACATTCTCTCGTTCCTTTCCCATGGAAAAAAAATGCTTGGGGAGAATGAATAGTGTTCTGATTGTATAACATTTTTAAATCCAATTGCTGGGAAACCACTGCTATCCTGTTGTAACAGATGGAACTAGGATGTCCTCAGCTTTCTGTAGGTATACTTTTTTGTTCTCAACTCTCAATTATGAGCTCAATAGCAACTATTTAAAAAAATGTAACTGATATGGCTTTGAGATACAGAACGAGCGAAATGCGCATTGGCCATTGTGAGTCCATAGGCCTCATTGGATGGTAGGCTTCAACTGCAACTTTTTTGGGGGACAATAAATAAATGTACTGTTAGATGAATACATGACTACTATGAGTGGGTATAATCAAATTACATTTTATTTGTTACATGCTTCATAAACAACAGGTGTAGACCATCAGTGAAATGCTTACTCACAGGCCCTTCCTAACAACACAGAGAGAAAGAAAATAGAGAAATAATAGAAAAATAATAACACAAGGAAAAAATACACAATGAGTAAAAATAACTTGGGCTATATACACGGCAGGGCACATCAGGTTGGGAGGTATCCAGATTATCATATCGTCATACTGTCCTCTCACCCCTGGAGTTATAATATTACCGGTGTAGTACACAAGTGGGTGCCAAAAAGCAACAACAAAAACATTGGGCGTCTATTACCAGAATGCTAACAAAATGAGCACAAGTAATAGCGAATTTGCATGGAGGCTTCTAGCTAAATATGCTAACGAGCGCAAACGAAAATAAACGAATTGCAAAAACAGGCAATCCAGCTCATAAAGTTATACATATTAAGGTAGGCGCTACCGAATGTCATTTTTGGCGAGTTTGAACATTTACAAGCGAATGTGAACGAGAGACATTGTGTAAATGAACAACGTTTTGACGCATGAAGTACTGGCTCTCCAGCAGTGTGTCTGCAGTCCGTGTCTGTGTGGAGTCTGGAGTCGCTAGGACAACGGGCCCGTCTGCTCTGCTTGGAGAAGAGACGCGAGGAGCAGCGGGCCGAGAACGGAGAGGACAAACAAAAAACACAAGGGGATCAAGATGCCAGTGGCAGCTGTACAAATAAATCATCCAAAGGGCTTTGCCTTCTCAAACACGGCAGAAAGCTAACACAATATGATGCCACCTTAATTCAACCACTTACTTAGATAGCAAGTTAAACTAGGGATTGTGTTAATACATAATTCTGCGTTTTTCACACAGGAAAAAAAAGATACAACGAATAAGAAATATATTGCTGTGTTTTGTAAACACATATCTAAAATGCTTATTTTTATTTCTGCTCGGCGTCAGACACATTTTGTGCTTTAGTTGTACTTCTAAACTCATTAGAGAATTCACGAACGCGGTAGTTTCTTTCCTCTGGTGTTTTTGTCGGGGTAGCCAGCCTATTTGTCTCTGGTAAAATGCAAGATTAACTTCAAGCAAAATATTAGGAAATGTAGCTGGCTATATTCTTTCTATGACAGGCCTAAACATAGTTTATTGCAAAAAAGACCTTGTTAATTTACTTGTGTGGCTGTCAGCCAAATATTTGTAATATTGTAGTGGACATAGATGAGAAGAATGTGGGCGTGGCCAAATGCCAGGATGCAATTTTTCGTATTTATAATAAAATAATCATAATAATTGTATATCATTGTTATTATTGTAGGCCTATTTATTAGAGATCCTTCTTATTTATTAGGTTTCCCGAGTGGCGCTGTGGTCTAAGGCACCACCACCACATATATATGGATGACCTAATGGGTTATCTGATGTATTATAGATGACCTAATGGGTTACCTGATGTATATAGATGACCTAATGGGTTACCTGATGTATATAGATGACCTAATGGGTTACCTGATGTATATAGATGACCTAATGGGTTACCTGATGTATTATATATGGATGACCTAATGGGTTACCTGATGTATATAGATGACCTAATGGGTTACCTGATGTATATAGATGACCTAATGGGTTACCTGATGTATATAGATGACCTAATGGGTTACCTGATGTATTATAGATGACCTAATGGGTTACCTGATGTATTATAGATGACATAATGGGTTACCTGATGTATATAGATGACCTAATGGGTTACCTGATGTATTATAGATGACCTAATGGGTTACCTGATGTATTATAGATGACCTAATGGGTTACCTGATGTATATAGATGATCTAATGGGTTACCTGATGTATTATAGATGACCTAATGGGTTACCTGATGTATATAGATGACCTAATGGGTTACCTGATGTATATAGATGACCTAATGGGTTACCTGATGTATTATAGATGACCTAATGGGTTACCTGATGTATATAGATGATCTAATGGGTTACCTGATGTATTATAGATGACCTAATGGGTTACCTGATGTATATAGATGACCTAATGGGTTACCTGATGTATATAGATGACCTAATGGGTTACCTGATGTATATAGATGATCTAATGGGTTACCTGATGTATTATATATGACCTAATGGGTTACCTGATGTATTATAGATGACCTAATGGGTTACCTGATGTATTATAGATGACCTAATGGGTTACCTGATGTATTATAGATGACCTAATGGGTTACCTGATGTATATAGATGACCTAATGGGTTACCTGATGTATATAGATGACCTAATGGGTTACCCAATATATATAGATGACCTAATGGGTTACCTGATGTATATAGATGACCTAATGGGTTACCTGATGTATATAGATGACCTAATGGGTTACCCAATGTATATAGATGACCTAATGGGTTACTCAATATATATGGATGACCTAATGGGTTACCCAATATATATGGATGACCTAATGGGTTACCTGATGTATTATAGATGACCTAATGGGTTACCTGATGTATATAGATGACCTAATGGGTTACCTGATGTATATAGATGACCTAATGGGTTACCCAATATATATAGATGACCTAATGGGTTACCTGATGTATTATAGATGACCTAATGGGTTACCTGATGTATATAGATGACCTAATGGGTTACCTGATGTATATAGATGACCTAATGGGTTACCTGATGTATATAGATGACCTAATGGGTTACCTGATGTATATAGATGACCTAATGGGTTACCTGATGTATTATAGATGACTGGTACATTTCTCAAATGTCAGATCAATTCATATCTTCCCAGTCACTTGTCTTCCCGGTCACTTCCTAACGGAAACCCTGGTGTGTCTGTGTATGTCTGTGTTTGTTTGTGTGTATGTGTGTGTGTATGTGCAAAGCGTGCGTGCATGTGTGTGTGTGTGTTTCCATATCTTTATGTACTCATGTGATTGAGCACTCAGGATATTAGCAGCAGAGAGATATGGAATCTCACACTAGACAAACAGTGCATTCAGGAAGTATTTCAGACCCCTCGACCTTTTCCATATTTTGTTACGTTATGGCCTGATTCTAAAATGTATTAAATTGTCAATATACGTACAATACCACATAATGACAAAGCAAAAACAGTTAATTTTGTAAAAAAATATATATTTATAAAGAAATATTACATTTAGTATTCAGACCCTTTACTCAGTACTTTGTTGAAGCACCTTTGGCAGCGATTACAGCATCGAGTCTTCATGGGTATGACGCTACAAGCCTGGCACACCTGTATTTGGGGAGTTTTGCAGCACAGCTATTTTCAGGTCTCTCCAGAGATGTTTGATCAGGTTCAAGTCCGGGCTCTGGCTGGGCAACTCAAGGACATTCAGAGACTTGTCCCAAAGCCACTCCTGCATTGTCTTGGCTGTGTGCTTAGGGTCGTTGTCCTGTTAGAAGGTGAACTTTCTCCCCAGTCTGAGGTCCTGAGCGCTCTGGAGCAAGTTTTCATCAAGGATCTCTCTGTACTTTGCTCCGTTCATCTTTCCCTCGATCCTGACTAGTCTCCCAGTCCCTGCTGCTGAAAAACATTTCCACAGCATGATGCTGCCACCACCATGTTTCACCGTAGGGATGGTGCAAGGTTTCCTCCAGACGTGTCACTTGGCATTCAGGCCAAAGAATTCAATCTTGGTTTCATCAGACCAGAGAATCTTGTTTCTCATGGTCTGAGAGTCTTTAGGTGCCTTTTGGCAAACTTCGAACGGGCTGTTATGTGCCTTTTACTGAGGAGTGAGTTGCGTCTGACCACTCTACCATAAAGGCCTGTTTGGTGGAGTGACCATCGGGTTCTTGGTCACCTCCATGATCAAGGCCCTTCTCCCCCAATTACTCAGTTTGCTATAGGAAGAGTCTTGGTGGCTCCAAACTTCTTCCATTTAAGAATGTGTTCTTGGGGACCTTCAATGCTGCAGACATGTTTTGGTACCCTTCCTCAGATCTGTGCCTCGACACAATCCTATCTCAAAGCTCTACTGACTATTCCTTCGACCTCATGGCTTGGTTTTTGCTCTGACATGCACCCTCAACTGTGTGACCTTATATAAACAGGTGTGTGCCTTTCCAAATCATGTCAAATCAATTGACTTTACCACATGTGAACTCTAATCAAGTTGTAGAAACATCTCAAGAAAGATCAATGGAAACAGGATGCACCTGAGCTTAATTTCGAGTCTCATAGCAAAAGGTCTGAATACTAATGTAAATAAGGTATTTCTGTTTGTTTTTTATTTATTTTTTAATACATTTTGCTTTGTCATTATGGGGTATTGTGTGTAGATTGTTGAGGATTTAATTTAAAAAAAATCTATTTTAGAGTAAATGTGGAAAAGTCAAGGGGTCTGAGGACTTTTCGAATGCACAGTGTTTTATTACATAACTAAATTATGTATCTGTGTATGTGTGTTCACGCCAACTCAAATTACACACACTCACTATGCACCACGCATACACATACCACACTTAACAAATTCAATGCAATCAGTAATATAGTATTGTTGATTTAAAAATCCTGAGTGAAAGCTTATCTCCAGTGAACAGCAGAGGGCACCGTTGCAGAGGCTAACTGGGCTAACCGGTCTAACTGGGCTAACCGGTCTAACTGGACTCTGCCTGCAGAGGCTAACTGGGCTAACCGGTCTAACTGGGCTCTGCCTGCAGAGGCTAACCGGTCTAACTGGGCTAACTGGGCTAACTGGGCTCTGCTTGCAGAGGGGGAACAAAGACAGTCCCGCTGCAGTCAGTCAGCCGTACCAGTCAGTCAGCCGTACCAGTCAGTCAGCCGTACCAGTCAGTCAGCCGTACCAGTCAGTCAGCCATACCAGTCAGTCAGCCGTACCAGTCAGTCAGCCGTACCAGTCAGTCAGCCCTACCAGTCAGTCAGCCGTACCAGTCAGTCAGCCCTACCAGTCAGTCAGCCGTACCAGTCAGTCAGCCCTACCAGTCAGTCAGCCGTACCAGTCAGTCAGCCGTACCAGTCAGTCAGCCGTACCAGTCAGTCAGCCCTACCAGTCAGTCAGCCGTACCAGTAATTTCTTTGTGTCTGACTCTTCCTTCACACTTTATTATCTCCTTTTCTTTGTTACCTCTTCCTCCTCTTCCTCCTCTGCACCACCTCCTTCTCATCCTCCCCCTCTTCCTTTTCCACCTTCGTATCCTCCTCTTCCTCAATCTCTTTTGCCTCATCCCTCTTGTCCTCCTCTTGTTCCTCCTCCTCGTCTTTTTCTTCCTCCCCTTCCTAGGCTCCCCCCTCCTCTTTCTCCTCTTCCCGCTCCTCCTCTTCCTCATCTTCCCCCTTTCATCCTCCTCTTCCTCACCTTCCCCCTCCTCCTCTTCTACCTCTTCCCCGCCCTCTTCTTTCTCCTCTTTCCCCTATTCCTCTTCCTCATCTTCCCCCTCCTCATCTTCCTCCTTTTCTCCTCTTCCTCCTCTTCCCCTTCCTCCTTCTCCTCTTCCCCTTCCTCCTTCTCCTCTTCCCCCTCCTCCTCCTTAGTTCATAATCAAGCCTCTGATTAGTGGAATCAGGTGTGTAGTGCTAGGACAAAAACCAAAATGTGCAGAACCGGGATTAAGAAACACTGATATATGCTATCTCTGAGGTGAATGTGGACTACTCCAATACAAATGAAGAGAGCGAGAGAGAGAGAGAGAGAGAGAGAGAGAGAGAGAGAAGAGAGGGACAGAGGGAGGAAGGACAAGAGAGAGAGAGGACATTTAATGATTATAACATCAGTCACCACAGTGCTGATGACACATTCCTTGTGGTTGTTCTGGCCCCGTGACAGGCTGAGTAAGGTTAATTAAATAGTCAGTGTTAATAACGAGTAAGGTGACAGCTTTAGTAAGGTTATATAGTCAGGGATGGAGGGAGGGGTGGAGGGGAGGAGGCCCCCTCTCGTTAAGATCAAATCAAATCAAATTGTTTTTGGCACGTGCGCAGAATACAACAGGTGTAACAGGTGCTTAGTTACAAGCCCTTAACCAACAATGCTGTTTTAAGAAAAATAAGTGTCAAGTGAAAAATTGATAAGTAAAAAATTAAAAATAAATATTACAAATATTTAATAATATATTGCAAATATTTAAAGAGCAGCAGTAAAATAACAATAACGATGCTATATACAGGGGGTACCGGTACAGAGTCAATGTGGAGGCTATATACAGGGGGTACCGGTACAGAGTCAATGTGGAGGCTATATACAGGGGGTACCGGTACAGAGTCAATGTGGAGGCTATATACAGGGGGTACCGGTACCGAGTCAATGTGGAGGCTATATACAGGGGGTACCGGTACAGAGTCAATGTGGAGGCTATATACAGGGGGTACCGGTACAGAGTCAATGTGGAGGCTATATACAGGGGGTACCGGTACAGAGTCAATATGGAGGCTATATACAGGGGGGTACCGGTACAGAGTCAATGTGCGGGGGCACCGGTTAGTTGAGGTAATATGTACATGTAGGTAGAGTTATTAAAGTGACTATGCATAGATAATAACAGCTCTCAACCTGCTCCACTACAGCCCCGTCGATGAGAATGGGGGCGTGCTCGGTCCTCCTCTTCCTGTAGTCCACAATCATCTCCTTTGTCTCGATCACGTTTAGGGAGAGGTTGTTATCCTGGCACCACCCAGCCAGGTCTCTGACCTCCTCCTTACAGTCTCGACGTGTGCTATTGGCAAACGTAATGATGGTGTTGGAGTCGTGCCTGGCCGTGCAGTCAAAAGATGGTTGTATACCAAACAGCAGTTCATTTCTGAGTGTGACGTGTGACCCCGTCACTTCTCTGTGTTTAGACGATTGTGTGTGTGTGTGTGTGTGTGTGTGTGTGTGTGTGCGTGCGTGCGTGCGTGCGTGCGTGTGCGTGTCATCCCAGTGTTAGGTCAAGTTCAGCCATCTGCATCGAAGTAGTGGTCCTTGTACCTAGCATCGAGCATGGTGGCGACAGAATGCCACCGAATCGCTTGTTCACAGCCTCTAGTGGAGTACTTTTCCAAGTTAACCCAACCCTCTGTGTCAGCAGTTCTGTTGAGCAGGCGTTTCAATGCCATGACAGAGGGCATCACGTCTGCTGCAGACGCTGTTCAAGAGCTTATTTCTCCAGTCAGTTGGTCGAATGGAGCTTAGGAGTGTGTTCATGTTTCCAAGTTTCAAACATGTTCTCAAATGCCATTGAAATGGCAGCAACGGTATGAGAACCAACACATTCTTGAACATGCAACACGGTATTCCTCAGTACCAAATCCTTGTCGACCCACTGTTCTGTCAGACTCAGCATGCTCATGGGGCTGACATCGCTGGTCCAAATGTCAGTCGTGAAGCTAATAGCAGTGACTCCCATAGCAAGTAGCTCAATGATGTGTGTTCCAACAATACTGTGTTACTCCGGTAGGGCAACATCTAAAAAAGAGCACCTACTTGGTAGTGTGTACCGGTGCTCGACCAATCGGCGAAAGCCAACATCACCGACGATAGAGAACGGTTGATCGTCAAGGGCAATCAGCGTTAATGCTATTGAAGACATACCAGTAGACCCAGCCCCTATATCAGTGTGAATGCTTTTGAAGACACACCAGTAGACCCAGCCCCTATATCAGTGTGAATGCTATTGAAGACATACCAGTAGGCCCAGCCCCTATATCAGTGTGAATGCTATTGAAGACATACCAGTAGGCCCAGCCCCTATATCAGTGTGAATGCTATTGAAGACATACCAGTAGGCCTAGCCCCTATATCAGTGTGAATGCTATTGAAGACATACCAGTAGGCCCAGCCCCTATATCAGTGTGAATGCTATTGAAGACATACCAGTAGGCCTAGCCCCTATATCAGTGTGAATGCTATTGAAGACATACCAGTAGGCCCAGCCCCTATATCAGTGTGAATGCTATTGAAGACATACCAGTAGGCCTAGCCCCTATATCAGTGTGAATGCTATTGAAGACATACCAGTAGGCCCAGCCCCTATATCAGTGTGAATGTTATTGAAGACATACCAGTAGGCCTAGCCCCTATATCAGTGTGAATGCTATTGAAGACATACCAGTAGGCCCAGCCCCTATATCAGTGTGAATGCTATTGAAGACATACCAGTAGGCCTAGCCCCTATATCAGTGTGAATGTTATTGAAGACATACCAGTAGGCCCAGCCCCTATATCAGTGTGAATGTTATTGAAGACATACCAGCAGGCCCAGCCCCTATATCAGTGTGAATGCTATTGAAGACATACCAGTAGACCCAGCCCCTATATCAGTGTGAATGTTATTGAAGACATACCAGTAGGCCTAGCCCCTATATCAGTGTGAATGCTATTGAAGACACACCAGTAGGCCTAGCCCCTATATCAGTATGAATGTTATTAAAGACATACCTGTAGACCTAGCCCCTATATCAGTGTGAATGTTATTGAAGACACACCAGTAGGCCTAGCCCCTATATCAGTGTGAATGTTATTGAAGACATACCAGTAGGCCCAGCCCCTATATCAGTGTGAATGCTATTGAAGACATACCAGTAGGCCTAGCCCCTATATCAGTGTGAATGTTATTGAAGACATACCAGTAGGCCCAGCCCCTATATCAGTGTGAATGCTATTGAAGACATACCAGTAGACCTAGCCCCTATATCAGTGTGAATGCTATTGAAGACATACCAGTAGGAGTCCCTATATCAGTGTGAATGCTATTGAAGACATACCAGTAGGAGCCCCTATATCAGTGTGGATGCTATTGAAGACATACCAGCAGGCCTAGCCCCTATATCAGTGTGAATGCTATTGAAGACATACCAGTAGGAGCCCCTATATCAGTGTGAATGCTATTGAAGACATACCAGTAGGCCCAGCCCCTATATCAGTGTGAATGCTATTGAAGACATACCAGTAGGCATAGCCCCTATATCAGTGTGAATGCTATTGAAGACATACCAGTAGGCCCAGCCCCTATATCAGTGTGAATGCTATTGAAGACATACCAGTAGGCCTAGCCCCTATATCAGTGTGAATGCTATTGAAGACATACCAGTAGGCCCAGCCCCTATATCAGTGTGAATGCTATTGAAGACATACCAGTAGGCCTAGCCCCTATATCAGTGTGAATGCTATTGAAGACATACCAGTAGGCCCAGCCCCTATATCAGTGTGAATGCTATTGAAGACATACCAGTAGGCCTAGCCCCTATATCAGTGTGAATGCTATTGAAGACATACCAGTAGGCCCAGCCCTTATATCAGTGTGAATGCTATTGAAGACATACCAGTAGGCCTAGCCCCTATATCAGTGTGAATGCTATTGAAGACATACCAGTAGGCCCAGCCCCTATATCAGTGTGAATGTTATTGAAGACATACCTGTAGACCTAGCCCCTATATCAGTGTGAATGCTATTGAAGACATACCAGTAGACCCAGCCCCTATATCAGTGTGAATGTTATTGAAGACATACCAGTAGGCCTAGCCCCTATATCAGTGTGAATGCTATTGAAGACATACCAGTAGGCCCAGCCCCTATATCAGTGTGAATGCTATTGAAGACACACCAGTAGGCCTAGCCCCTATATCAGTGTGAATGCTATTGAAGACATACCAGCAGGCCCAGCCCCTATATCAGTATGAACGCTATTGAAGACATACCAGTAGGCCTAGCCCCTATATCAGTGTGAATGTTATTGAAGACATACCAGTAGGCCCAGCCCCTATATCAGTGTGAATGTTATTGAAGACATACCAGTAGGCCCAGCCCCTATATCAGTGTGAATGCTATTGAAGACATACCATTAGGCCTAGCCCCTATATCAGTGTGAATGCTATTGAAGACATACCAGTAGGCCCAGCCCCTATATCAGTGTGAATGCTATTGAAGACATACCAGTAGGCCTAGCCCCTATATCAGTGTGAATGCTATTGAAGACATACCAGTAGGCCCAGCCCCTATATCAGTGTGAATGCTATTGAAGACATACCAGTAGGCCTAGCCCCTATATCAGTGTGAATGCTATTGAAGACATACCAGTAGGCCCAGCCCCTATATCAGTGTGAATGCTATTGAAGACATACCAGTAGGCCTAGCCCCTATATCAGTGTGAATGCTATTGAAGACATACCAGTAGGAGTCCCTATATCAGTGTGAATGCTATTGAAGACATACCAGTAGGAGCCCCTATATCAGTGTGGATGCTATTGAAGACATACCAGCAGGCCTAGCCCCTATATCAGTGTGAATGCTATTGAAGACATACCAGTAGGAGCCCCTATATCAGTGTGAATGCTATTGAAGACATACCAGTAGGCCCAGCCCCTATATCAGTGTGAATGCTATTGAAGACATACCAGTAGGCATAGCCCCTATATCAGTGTGAATGCTATTGAAGACATACCAGTAGGCCCAGCCCCTATATCAGTGTGAATGCTATTGAAGACATACCAGTAGGCCTAGCCCCTATATCAGTGTGAATGCTATTGAAGACATACCAGTAGGCCCAGCCCCTATATCAGTGTGAATGCTATTGAAGACATACCAGTAGGCCTAGCCCCTATATCAGTGTGAATGCTATTGAAGACATACCAGTAGGCCCAGCCCCTATATCAGTGTGAATGCTATTGAAGACATACCAGTAGGCCTAGCCCCTATATCAGTGTGAATGCTATTGAAGACATACCAGTAGGCCCAGCCCTTATATCAGTGTGAATGCTATTGAAGACATACCAGTAGGCCTAGCCCCTATATCAGTGTGAATGCTATTGAAGACATACCAGTAGGCCCAGCCCCTATATCAGTGTGAATGTTATTGAAGACATACCTGTAGACCTAGCCCCTATATCAGTGTGAATGCTATTGAAGACATACCAGTAGACCCAGCCCCTATATCAGTGTGAATGTTATTGAAGACATACCAGTAGGCCTAGCCCCTATATCAGTGTGAATGCTATTGAAGACATACCAGTAGGCCCAGCCCCTATATCAGTGTGAATGCTATTGAAGACACACCAGTAGGCCTAGCCCCTATATCAGTGTGAATGCTATTGAAGACATACCAGCAGGCCCAGCCCCTATATCAGTATGAACGCTATTGAAGACATACCAGTAGGCCTAGCCCCTATATCAGTGTGAATGTTATTGAAGACATACCAGTAGGCCCAGCCCCTATATCAGTGTGAATGTTATTGAAGACATACCAGTAGGCCCAGCCCCTATATCAGTGTGAATGCTATTGAAGACATACCATTAGGCCTAGCCCCTATATCAGTGTGAATGCTATTGAAGACATACCAGTAGGCCCAGCCCCTATATCAGTGTGAATGCTATTGAAGACATACCAGTAGGCCTAGCCCCTATATCAGTGTGAATGCTATTGAAGACATACCAGTAGGCCCAGCCCCTATATCAGTGTGAATGCTATTGAAGACATACCAGTAGGCCTAGCCCCTATATCAGTGTGAATGCTATTGAAGACATACCAGTAGGCCCAGCCCCTATATCAGTGTGAATGCTATTGAAGACATACCAGTAGGCCTAGCCCCTATATCAGTGTGAATGCTATTGAAGACATACCAGTAGGCCTAGCCCCTATATCAGTGTGAATGCTATTGAAGACATACCAGTAGACCCAGCCCCTATATCAGTGTGAATGTTATTGAAGACATACCAGTAGGCCTAGCCCCTATATCAGTGTGAATGCTATTGAAGACATACCAGTAGGCCCAGCCCCTATATCAGTGTGAATGCTATTGAAGACACACCAGTAGGCCTAGCCCCTATATCAGTGTGAATGCTATTGAAGACATACCAGTAGACCTAGCCCCTATATCAGTGTGAATGCTATTGAAGACATACCAGTAGGAGCCCCTATATCAGTGTGAATGCTATTGAAGACATACCAGTAGGAGCCCCTATATCAGTGTGGATGCTATTGAAGACATACCAGCAGGCCTAGCCCCTATATCAGTGTGAATGCTATTGAAGACATACCAGTAGGAGCCCCTATATCAGTGTGAATGCTATTGAAGACATACCAGTAGGCCCAGCCCCTATATCAGTGTGAATGCTATTGAAGACATACCAGTAGGCATAGCCCCTATATCAGTGTGAATGCTATTGAAGACATACCAGTAGGCCCAGCCCCTATATCAGTGTGAATGCTATTGAAGACATACCAGTAGGCCTAGCCCCTATATCAGTGTGAATGCTATTGAAGACATACCAGTAGGCCCAGCCCTTATATCAGTGTGAATGCTATTGAAGACATACCAGTAGGCCTAGCCCCTATATCAGTGTGAATGCTATTGAAGACATACCAGTAGGCCCAGCCCCTATATCAGTGTGAATGTTATTGAAGACATACCTGTAGACCTAGCCCCTATATCAGTGTGAATGCTATTGAAGACATACCAGTAGACCCAGCCCCTATATCAGTGTGAATGTTATTGAAGACATACCAGTAGGCCTAGCCCCTATATCAGTGTGAATGCTATTGAAGACATACCAGTAGGCCCAGCCCCTATATCAGTGTGAATGCTATTGAAGACACACCAGTAGGCCTAGCCCCTATATCAGTGTGAATGCTATTGAAGACATACCAGCAGGCCCAGCCCCTATATCAGTATGAACGCTATTGAAGACATACCAGTAGGCCTAGCCCCTATATCAGTGTGAATGTTATTGAAGACATACCAGTAGGCCCAGCCCCTATATCAGTGTGAATGTTATTGAAGACATACCAGTAGGCCTAGCCCCTATATCAGTGTGAATGCTATTGAAGACATACCAGTAGGCCCAGCCCCTATATCAGTGTGAATGCTATTGAAGACACACCAGTAGGCCTAGCCCCTATATCAGTGTGAATGCTATTGAAGACATACCAGCAGGCCCAGCCCCTATATCAGTATGAACGCTATTGAAGACATACCAGTAGGCCTAGCCCCTATATCAGTGTGAATGTTATTGAAGACATACCAGTAGGCCCAGCCCCTATATCAGTGTGAATGTTATTGAAGACATACCAGTAGGCCCAGCCCCTATATCAGTGTGAATGTTATTGAAGACATACCAGTAGGCCCAGCCCCTATATCAGTGTGAATGCTATTGAAGACATACCAGTAGGCCTAGCCCCTATATCAGTGTGAATGCTATTGAAGACATACCAGTAGGCCCAGCCCCTATATCAGTGTGAATGCTATTGAAGACATACCAGTAGGCCTAGCCCCTATATCAGTGTGAATGCTATTGAAGACATACCAGCAGGCCCAGCCCCTATATCAGTGTGAATGCTATTGAAGACATACCAGTAGGAGCCCCTATATCAGTGTGAATGCTATTGAAGACATACCAGTAGGAGCCCCTATATCAGTGTGGATGCTATTGAAGACATACCAGCAGGCCTAGCCCCTATATCAGTGTGAATGCTATTGAAGACATACCAGTAGGAGCCCCTATATCAGTGTGAATGCTATTGAAGACATACCAGTAGGCCCAGCCCCTATATCAGTGTGAATGCTATTGAAGACATACCAGTAGGCATAGCCCCTATATCAGTGTGAATGCTATTGAAGACATACCAGTAGGCCCAGCCCCTATATCAGTGTGAATGCTATTGAAGACATACCAGTAGGCCTAGCCCCTATATCAGTGTGAATGCTATTGAAGACATACCAGTAGGCCCAGCCCCTATATCAGTGTGAATGCTATTGAAGACATACCAGTAGGCCTAGCCCCTATATCAGTGTGAATGCTATTGAAGACATACCAGTAGGCCCAGCCCCTATATCAGTGTGAATGCTATTGAAGACATACCAGTAGGCCTAGCCCCTATATCAGTGTGAATGCTATTGAAGACATACCAGTAGGCCCAGCCCTTATATCAGTGTGAATGCTATTGAAGACATACCAGTAGGCCTAGCCCCTATATCAGTGTGAATGCTATTGAAGACATACCAGTAGGCCCAGCCCCTATATCAGTGTGAATGTTATTGAAGACATACCTGTAGACCTAGCCCCTATATCAGTGTGAATGCTATTGAAGACATACCAGTAGACCCAGCCCCTATATCAGTGTGAATGTTATTGAAGACATACCAGTAGGCCTAGCCCCTATATCAGTGTGAATGCTATTGAAGACATACCAGTAGGCCCAGCCCCTATATCAGTGTGAATGCTATTGAAGACACACCAGTAGGCCTAGCCCCTATATCAGTGTGAATGCTATTGAAGACATACCAGCAGGCCCAGCCCCTATATCAGTATGAACGCTATTGAAGACATACCAGTAGGCCTAGCCCCTATATCAGTGTGAATGTTATTGAAGACATACCAGTAGGCCCAGCCCCTATATCAGTGTGAATGTTATTGAAGACATACCAGTAGGCCCAGCCCCTATATCAGTGTGAATGCTATTGAAGACATACCAGTAGGCCTAGCCCCTATATCAGTGTGAATGCTATTGAAGACATACCAGTAGGCCCAGCCCCTATATCAGTGTGAATGCTATTGAAGACATACCAGTAGGCCTAGCCCCTATATCAGTGTGAATGCTATTGAAGACATACCAGTAGGCCCAGCCCCTATATCAGTGTGAATGCTATTGAAGACATACCAGTAGGCCTAGCCCCTATATCAGTGTGAATGCTATTGAAGACATACCAGTAGGCCCAGCCCCTATATCAGTGTGAATGCTATTGAAGACATACCAGTAGGCCTAGCCCCTATATCAGTGTGAATGCTATTGAAGACATACCAGTAGGCCTAGCCCCTATATCAGTGTGAATGCTATTGAAGACATACCAGTAGACCCAGCCCCTATATCAGTGTGAATGTTATTGAAGACATACCAGTAGGCCTAGCCCCTATATCAGTGTGAATGCTATTGAAGACATACCAGTAGGCCCAGCCCCTATATCAGTGTGAATGCTATTGAAGACACACCAGTAGGCCTAGCCCCTATATCAGTGTGAATGCTATTGAAGACATACCAGTAGACCTAGCCCCTATATCAGTGTGAATGCTATTGAAGACATACCAGTAGGAGCCCCTATATCAGTGTGAATGCTATTGAAGACATACCAGTAGGAGCCCCTATATCAGTGTGGATGCTATTGAAGACATACCAGCAGGCCCAGCCCCTATATCAGTGTGAATGCTATTGAAGACATACCAGTAGGAGCCCCTATATCAGTGTGAATGCTATTGAAGACATACCAGTAGGCCCAGCCCCTATATCAGTGTGAATGCTATTGAAGACATACCAGTAGGCATAGCCCCTATATCAGTGTGAATGCTATTGAAGACATACCAGTAGGCCCAGCCCCTATATCAGTGTGAATGCTATTGAAGACATACCAGTAGGCCCAGCCCCTATATCAGTGTGAATGCTATTGAAGACATACCAGTAGGCCCAGCCCTTATATCAGTGTGAATGCTATTGAAGACATACCAGTAGGCCTAGCCCCTATATCAGTGTGAATGCTATTGAAGACATACCAGTAGGCCCAGCCCCTATATCAGTGTGAATGTTATTGAAGACATACCTGTAGACCTAGCCCCTATATCAGTGTGAATGCTATTGAAGACATACCAGTAGACCCAGCCCCTATATCAGTGTGAATGTTATTGAAGACATACCAGTAGGCCTAGCCCCTATATCAGTGTGAATGCTATTGAAGACATACCAGTAGGCCCAGCCCCTATATCAGTGTGAATGCTATTGAAGACACACCAGTAGGCCTAGCCCCTATATCAGTGTGAATGCTATTGAAGACATACCAGCAGGCCCAGCCCCTATATCAGTATGAACGCTATTGAAGACATACCAGTAGGCCTAGCCCCTATATCAGTGTGAATGTTATTGAAGACATACCAGTAGGCCCAGCCCCTATATCAGTGTGAATGTTATTGAAGACATACCAGTAGGCCTAGCCCCTATATCAGTGTGAATGCTATTGAAGACATACCAGTAGGCCCAGCCCCTATATCAGTGTGAATGCTATTGAAGACACACCAGTAGGCCTAGCCCCTATATCAGTGTGAATGCTATTGAAGACATACCAGCAGGCCCAGCCCCTATATCAGTATGAACGCTATTGAAGACATACCAGTAGGCCTAGCCCCTATATCAGTGTGAATGTTATTGAAGACATACCAGTAGGCCCAGCCCCTATATCAGTGTGAATGTTATTGAAGACATACCAGTAGGCCCAGCCCCTATATCAGTGTGAATGTTATTGAAGACATACCAGTAGGCCCAGCCCCTATATCAGTGTGAATGCTATTGAAGACATACCAGTAGGCCTAGCCCCTATATCAGTGTGAATGCTATTGAAGACATACCAGTAGGCCCAGCCCCTATATCAGTGTGAATGCTATTGAAGACATACCAGTAGGCCTAGCCCCTATATCAGTGTGAATGCTATTGAAGACATACCAGCAGGCCCAGCCCCTATATCAGTGTGAATGCTATTGAAGACATACCAGTAGGCCTAGCCCCTATATCAGTGTGAATGTTATTGAAGACATACCAGTAGGCCCAGCCCCTATATCAGTGTGAATGTTATTGAAGACATACCAGTAGGCCTAGCCCCTATATCAGTGTGAATGCTATTGAAGACATACCAGTAGGCCCAGCCCCTATATCAGTGTGAATGCTATTGAAGACACACCAGTAGGCCTAGCCCCTATATCAGTGTGAATGCTATTGAAGACATACCAGCAGGCCCAGCCCCTATATCAGTATGAACGCTATTGAAGACATACCAGTAGGCCTAGCCCCTATATCAGTGTGATTGTTATTGAAGACATACCAGTAGGCCCAGCCCCTATATCAGTGTGAATGTTATTGAAGACATACCAGTAGGCCTAGCCCCTATATCAGTGTGAATGCTATTGAAGACATACCAGTAGGCCCAGCCCCTATATCAGTGTGAATGCTATTGAAGACACACCAGTAGGCCTAGCCCCTATATCAGTGTGAATGCTATTGAAGACATACCAGCAGGCCCAGCCCCTATATCAGTATGAACGCTATTGAAGACATACCAGTAGGCCTAGCCCCTATATCAGTGTGAATGTTATTGAAGACATACCAGTAGGCCCAGCCCCTATATCAGTGTGAATGTTATTGAAGACATACCAGTAGGCCCAGCCCCTATATCAGTGTGAATGCTATTGAAGACATACCAGTAGGCCCAGCCCCTATATCAGTGTGAATGCTATTGAAGACATACCAGTAGGCCTAGCCCCTATATCAGTGTGAATGCTATTGAAGACATACCAGTAGGCCCAGCCCTTATATCAGTGTGAATGCTATTGAAGACATACCAGTAGGCCTAGCCCCTATATCAGTGTGAATGCTATTGAAGACATACCAGTAGGCCCAGCCCCTATATCAGTGTGAATGTTATTGAAGACATACCTGTAGACCTAGCCCCTATATCAGTGTGAATGCTATTGAAGACATACCAGTAGACCCAGCCCCTATATCAGTGTGAATGTTATTGAAGACATACCAGTAGGCCTAGCCCCTATATCAGTGTGAATGCTATTGAAGACATACCAGTAGGCCCAGCCCCTATATCAGTGTGAATGCTATTGAAGACATACCAGTAGGCCCAGCCCCTATATCAGTGTGAATGCTATTGAAGACACACCAGTAGGCCTAGCCCCTATATCAGTGTGAATGCTATTGAAGACATACCAGCAGGCCCAGCCCCTATATCAGTATGAACGCTATTGAAGACATACCAGTAGGCCTAGCCCCTATATCAGTGTGAATGTTATTGAAGACATACCAGTAGGCCCAGCCCCTATATCAGTGTGAATGTTATTGAAGACATACCAGTAGGCCTAGCCCCTATATCAGTGTGAATGCTATTGAAGACATACCAGTAGGCCCAGCCCCTATATCAGTGTGAATGTTATTGAAGACATACCAGTAGGCCTAGCCCCTATATCAGTGTGAATGTTATTGAAGACATACCAGTAGGCCTAGCCCCTATATCAGTGTGAATGCTATTGAAGACACACCAGTAGGCCTAGCCCCTATATCAGTGTGAATGCTATTGAAGACATACCAGCAGGCCCAGCCCCTATATCAGTATGAACGCTATTGAAGACATACCAGTAGGCCTAGCCCCTATATCAGTGTGAATGTTATTGAAGACATACCAGTAGGCCCAGCCCCTATATCAGTGTGAATGTTATTGAAGACATACCAGTAGGCCCAGCCCCTATATCAGTGTGAATGTTATTGAAGACATACCAGTAGGCCCAGCCCCTATATCAGTGTGAATGCTATTGAAGACATACCAGTAGGCCTATCCCCTATATCAGTGTGAATGCTATTGAAGACATACCAGTAGGCCCAGCCCCTATATCAGTGTGAATGCTATTGAAGACATACCAGTAGGCCTAGCCCCTATATCAGTGTGAATGCTATTGAAGACATACCAGTAGGCCCAGCCCCTATATCAGTGTGAATGCTATTGAAGACATACCAGTAGGCCTAGCCCCTATATCAGTGTGAATGCTATTGAAGACATACCAGTAGGCCCAGCCCCTATATCAGTGTGAATGTTATTGAAGACATACCTGTAGACCTAGCCCCTATATCAGTGTGAATGCTATTGAAGACATACCAGTAGACCCAGCCCCTATATCAGTGTGAATGTTATTGAAGACATACCAGTAGGCCCAGCCCCTATATCAGTGTGAATGCTATTGAAGACATACCAGTAGGCCCAGCCCCTATATCAGTGTGAATGCTATTGAAGACACACCATTAGGCCTAGCCCCTATATCAGTGTGAATGCTATTGAAGACATACCAGCAGGCCCAGCCCCTATATCAGTATGAACGCTATTGAAGACATACCAGTAGGCCTAGCCCCTATATCAGTGTGAATGCTATTGAAGACATACCAGTAGGCCTAGCCCCTATATCAGTGTGAATGCTATTGAAGACATACCAGTAGGCCCAGCCCCTATATCAGTGTGAATGTTATTGAAGACATACCAGTAGGCCCAGCCCCTATATCAGTGTGAATGCTATTGAAGACACACCAGTAGGCCTAGCCCCTATATCAGTGTGAATGCTATTGAAGACATACCAGCAGGCCCAGCCCCTATATCAGTATGAACGCTATTGAAGACATACCAGTAGGCCTAGCCCCTATATCAGTGTGAATGTTATTGAAGACATACCAGTAGGCCCAGCCCCTATATCAGTGTGAATGCTATTGAAGACATACCAGTAGGCCTAGCCCCTATATCAGTGTGAATGTTATTGAAGACATACCAGTAGGCCCAGCCCCTATATCAGTGTGAATGCTATTGAAGACATACCAGTAGGCCCAGCCCCTATATCAGTGTGAATGTTATTGAAGACATACCAGTAGGCCTAGCCCCTATATCAGTGTGAATGCTATTGAAGACATACCAGTAGGCCCAGCCCCTATATCAGTATGAACGCTATTGAAGACATACCAGTAGGCCTAGCCCCTATATCAGTGTGAATACTATTGAAGACATACCAGTAGGAGCCCCTATATCAGTGTGAATGCTATTGAAGACATACCAGTAGGCCCAGCCCCTATATCAGTGTGAATGTTATTGAAGACATACCAGTAGGCCTAGCCCCTATATCAGTGTGAATGCTATTGAAGACATACCAGTAGGCCCAGCCCCTATATCAGTGTGAATGCTATTGAAGACATACAATTACATAGAACGTCAACATTTTGTTATTTTGTTTTTGGAAGCCATTTAACAAACTATAACGGGCTAACATTGGAATTGAAGTTGATTCCAAGGTAATACATAAAAGACCGTAAATACACAATTTAAAGTAACCACATATTTCGCCACGGAGCACGTTCTGATTGGCCAGTGAGGGCCCAATCCTCGACACAACTTGTTGATTCATTAAATACCCAGCCCTCTCGCGCCAACGCCAGCAGATGCGCCGATAACGGTGATAGTGAAAATAGCTCAAATAGTTCAGGCACACCCCTGAACCTATATCACGACTACACTGTGCCTAGAATTACCACTGTGTTAGGTTAGTTAAACTAGAGGCCTAAAACTACGTCCAACAGATGTTTAATCCAGAGAGATTAAGTGAACACAACAACAAACAATGTCCTGTCCATAATATCCTGTCCATAATGTCCTGTTCATAATGTCCTGTCCATAATACCTGGCCATAATGTCCAGAGAGATAGACAGAGATATAGACAGACAGAGATAACAGAGAGATACAGGCAGACAGAGAGATAGACAGACAGAGATAACAGAGAGATACAGGCAGACAGAGATATAGACAGACAGAGATAACAGAGAGATAGACAGACAGAGATAACAGAGAGATACAGGAAGACAGAGAGATATAGACAGACAGAGACATAGACAGACAGAGATAACAGAGAGATACAGGCTGACAGAGATATAGACATTAGACAGAGATATAGACAGACAGAGATAACAGAGAGATACAGGCAGCCAGAGAGATATAGACAGACAGAGACATAGACAGACAGAGATAACAGAGAGATACAGGCAGACAGAGAGAATTATGGCCAGGTATTATGGACAGGACATTATGGACAGGATATTATGGACAGGACATTGTTTGTTGTTCTGTTCACTTAATCTCACTGGATAGACAGACAGAGAGATAGACAGACAGAGATTACAGAGAGATACAGGCAGACAGAGAGAAATAGACAGACAGAGACATAGACAGACAGACAGAGATAACAGAGAGATACAGGCAGACAGAGAGAAATAGACAGAGATAACAGAGAGATACAGGCAGACAGAGAGATATAGACAGACATATGTTTCCCATGCCACTTCTGGTCAAGCCACTCTGTCTCTTCTCTCACCACTTCCCATCTCTGTGTCTCTCACTTCTGGTCAAACCACTTAATAGTTTTATCTTCATTTAACGAGAGTGCTTGTTTAATCTACACAGTAACATCAACAAGCCTTTCGTATTCTCACTGGTACTCTCACTCAGACAAAACAACAATAGACTACATGATGAAATTACATCATAGATGGATTACTGCCTCCCTCTGTCTGACAGGGAACGTACATTCTTAACTTCCACCCACATTCAACCACAACGACTCACCATGGTTGGCTGTTTGGCGTTGGCATCGACCAATCAGCTACGAGATGAGACCTGAGGAACAGGAGCAGGAGTGTGTGTAATTTGTCCTGAGGGGAGGGCCACGCCTCTCGCCCTCTTTGGCACCATGAAGTCTGCTTGTTCTTTGGACAGAGAGAGAGAGACAGAGAGAGAGAGACAGAGAGAGACAGAGAGAGAGAGACAGAGAGAGAGAGAGACACAGAGAGAGAGAGAGAGAGAGAGAGACAGAGAGAGACAGAGAGAGAGACAGAGACAGAGAGAGAGAGAGAGACAGAGAGAGAGAGAGAGAGACACAGAGAGAGAGAGAGAGAGAGAGAGAGACAGAGAGAGAGACAGAGAGAGAGACAGAGACAGAGAGAGAGAGAGACAGAGAGAGAGAGAGAGACAGAGAGAGAGACAGAGAGAGAGAGACAGAGAGAGAGAGAGACAGAGAGAGAGAGAGAGACAGAGAGAGACAGAGACAGAGAGAGACAGAGACAGAGAGACAGAGACAGAGAGAGAGACAGAGACAGAGAGAGAGACAGAGACAGAGAGAGAGACAGAGACAGAGAGAGAGAGAGAGAGAGAGAGAGAGACAGAGACAGAGAAAGATGAAGGTAGGTTGTATAGTTTGTGATGAAGGTTAGTCTACCTCATTACAATTGTTACTTCTGTGTCATGAAACTGAATGTACAGTCAGTGTGTGTTAATATTTGTGTGTGTATACAGTCAGTGTGTGTTAGTATGTGTGTGTGTATACAGTCAGTGTGTGTTAGTATTTGTGTGTGTATACAGTCAATGTGTTAGTATGTGTGTGTGTCAGTAATGACAGTTGGCTTAATTCACAAAATGTTTTTGTCCCAATGAGTCACAACATTCCACTGTGGGTTCACAGCCTGACTGGCCACACACACACACGCACACACATACACATGTACACACACATACACATGTACAAGTGTTTTACATTCGTGCCAGCTGTTGGCTAGTCAGCCGGTTACAGACTCATTTTCAACCGGTTACATTTAAAAGATGAATTTCGCTAGTCCGTCGAGTCCTCTCCCGCTAGGATGAACGATGTCCATCTTCTAGGTGATCTATTGATAGCACAAGCACCTGTCAGTCACAAAGTGAGCGGTGACAGGGAAACCCAGCAGAGAGGAAGAGGCGAAGGGAGAGGTTATACTCTGTCCAAAATAAGCCCAATGCGTTTCTATGGGCTATTATTAAGCTTGTCGCCTGCCTTTCCGCCTTTGTGACGACGACTCCCATTGTTTAGGGGGCGGAGACATGAGCATCTCATCATTATAAGATATGCAGATCTTTGGTTGCAGTCGGATTTCTGGAGGAGGGAGAGAGAATGATGCTGGTGAATTTGCACTTCCTGTGTATTGTGGCAACGATGATTCTAAATCCACCATTTAGCCCAAATTATTGTTTTCTAACACGTTCTTTTATTTTCTTTCGTGTTTTTGTTTGTCTGGACGCATCGTAGGCTATTTACTGTGTGTTGATTGACAACGGAACAGCAAGTGTTGACTAGTTTATAGAAAGTGTCAAACCGACTGAATAAAGTCCATCTGCTATATGCCTTTACCATTCATAAAGCAACGTGCTTATACGTCCAGGACAAGTAAACCAAAGGATTTCATAGGTTTCCATTCCAGTGTTGCTAATGTGAGTTACTCTCGTCGTTTTTCGGTTACTGTACCACAGACATGATCATTAGGACCCTCACAGAATCCAGGCATTAAAACGGAATTCAACAATATAAATAAATGTATTGACCTTAGTGGGGAATCAACTAAATGTATTAAACATTTATACATTTTTCCAAGTTTATCATAAGACGTGAACAGAATGCGTCAGTCATTTCATATTTCCTGCAACTTTCTGAAGAGGCAACAAGACAAGGCCCCTGTCTGTGTGTGCTGCGGGGGTCTACCCCTTTGTTTAGCCGTTAGCGATGATGCTAATGAAAACAGTATTCTGGTAGATGGAAATACTGTCCCAAAAACTTTCTCAATTAAAATGTTAACTACAAAGTAGCAAGCACGTTGGAGATAATATACGACAATTACCTGAAACAATTGAACATTATGAAACATCGAAGTAACCAGGCCTGATCTTCATAGCAGATTTTGAAAAGGCATTTCAGTACGACTAAAATGTATATATAAATGTCTTGATTACTTTAATTTTGATGAATCTCTTATACAATGGGTTAAAGTTATGTACAGCAACCCCAGATGTAAAATAGTAAACAATGGTTACTTCTCAGAAAGTATTGAGCTTTTAAGAGGAGTAAAACAAGGCTGTCCGTTGTCTCCATATCTATTTATTATGGCCATTGAAATGCTAGCTATTAAAATTAGATCCAAGAGGAACATCAAGGGGCTAGAAATCCAGGGGATAAATACAAAAGTGTCAATGTATGCCGGTGACTCTAGTCTGCAGTCTGGATCCCTGCACATTCTCATTGAAGATCTTGATCACTTTTCTAGCCTCTCTGTACTAAAACCTAATTATGACAAGTGAACCATATTATGTATTGGATCGTTAAAAGTCAGTGTTTACACTACCTTGTAGTTTTCCAATAAAATGGGCGGATGGTGAAGCAGACATACTTGGTATTCAGATCTCAAAAAATATAAATTAACTTACCACAATGAATTTAAATAGAAAGTTAGCAAAAATAGATAAGATTCTGCAACCATGGATAGGTATACTTATTTTCCACCATAATTTGCAAATAAATTAATAAAAAATCCTACAATGTGATTTTCTGGATTTTTTTTTCTCATTTTGTCTGTCATAGTTGAAGTGTACCTATGATGAAAATTACAGGCCTCTCTCATCTTTTTAAGTGGGAGAACTTGCACAATTGGTGGCTGACTAAATACTTTTTTGCCCCACTGTAAATACTTGTCTATTTATGGAAAAATCACATTGATAAACTATTTTGTCCTATCACAGTTTACTTACTTACTAATGGCACTGGCTACTCCAGATGACTCATTTTTTAAATCATATGAGCAAAACATATTTAATTTAATTTGTAATGCTAAACCAGCCAAAATTTAACGTGCCTATTTATATCATGAATATGAGTTTGGGGGGCTAAAATGATTAAATATTAAAGCTTTAAACCTTTCACTAAAAGCTTCACTCATACATAAGTTATACTTAAACCAAAAATGGTTCTCTAGTAGATTATTAAAAAAGGCTCATCCTTTGTTCAAAAATTGCCTTGTAGCCTTTATACAACTTCTCATTTCCGACTAATTGAAAATTAAATGTTGTTTAAGGTATCGCCCTTTCTTAATAAACAAGCCATACAAAGCTGGTTACTATTTCAGTTCTATCCTCCAGAAAAGATATAACAAACATTACAACAAATGTTATGGTTGAACTACAATATACTGATTAATAAAAAATAATTCTTTATGGAATATTTATTTTATTTTATTATATGTATTAATGATATTATGTATAGAAACGGAGGAGTTATGTCACATATGCAAGTTATCGAAAATATATGGGAATATCGGCTCAATCCAAATTTACAACCAACTGATTGCAGTACCACAAAAATGGAGGAGGCAAGTGGAAAAGGAAGAAGGTAGGGAACTTGTTTGCCTGCCATATATTAAAGATACAAATTGGCTGAAAGGAACTGGCATGAATAGAGTTTTTCAATTTAAATTATTATATACAATTCTTGCCACCAACAGAATGCTATATATATGGGGCAACAATACAACAATCTCAGCTCTGTAGATTTTGCTGCGAAGAGACAGAATCAAAAGGTCATGTATTCTGGTATTGTCTCTATGTAGCTTGTTTCCGGTCACAGGTTCAGGAACGTTTAAAAAGATCACAACATGCACTTAAAATGAACCCTACAAATAGCAGTGTTGGGCGATCTGGAAAGCCATAGTCAGTCAATAAATAATATAATAATACTCGTAGGGAGATTTTTCAGCTGTAAAAAAAACCCGGAGATATTTGTCCTCCGAACGGGGTGTTAATTAAAAATATATATTTATAAAAATATAATGCAAAGTAGCCTATGCTTATGTAACAGTTTAACTTTAGTCCGTCCCTCGCCCCGACCCGAGCGCGAACCAGGGACCCTCTGCACACATCAACAACAGTCACCCACGAAGCATCGTTACCCAACGCTCCACAAAAGCCGCGGCCCTTGCAGAGCAAGGGAAACCACTACTTCAAGGTTTCAGAGCAAGTGACGTCACCGACTGAAAGGCTGCTAGCGCGCACCACCGCTACCTAGCTAGCCATTTCACATCGGTTACACTTACCTGGCAGAATAATATCATGGTTATTTTGATCAATCCAGTGGGTATTTGTTTTGCAAACTCTACCGTCACGTGTGCACTACGAAAACACAGCTAAACAACAGCTGTTTGCTAGGCGCAAATTAAAGGGTAACTACACCCGAAAATGTAAATTTCTCAGATTTTTCCCAGACCTCAAAAGTGGTCCCCTGATGTGGTTTAAACATTGTGTGATTTTGTTTTTTTTCCGAAAAACCTGAAATAAATGTGAAAAACAGAAACCTGGAAAAACAAAACCTTTAATTTACTTTTCAAAATAATGTGGGCCTTTTACTTAATTTTCCCGTTTTAATAAAATACATAATTTGAAGAACGAATATCGTGGCAAACTTACTGCAAATTGAGAAATAATGTGACTGAACTCAATAAAAACAAGAAGAAACTGTATTTTGAAGCCAAGATCAATGATACAAAGAATGATGGAAGAAAAACTTGAGTATTTTAAATGAAATTATGGGCAGAAAGACAAATTTAACTTTATCTTTAATCGAATCAGACGGCTTATTCATCACAAAACTGTTTGATGTTGCCAATTATCATTGGCAAAGTGGGCAATTTTAGGCAGGAAATGCCAACAACAAACAGTGAGCCGTCATGCATCAAAAAACGAATAATAAAATAAAAGCATTGTAAGTTAGAATGCTGTAAAGTTACTGTGGGAGAGGTGGAAACATGTCAGTTATCGATCAATAATGACAAATCTCCTGGTTATTGACAGCTTAGATGGAAAGCTACTGAGGATCCGTAGCCTCTCCTATCTGTCATATCTTTAATCTGAGCCTAGAGGAAAGTCTTTGTCCTCAGGCCTGGAGGGAAGCCAAAGTCAATTCCGCTACCCAAGAGTGGTAAAGCGGCCTTTACTGGTTCTAACAGCAGACCTATCAGCTTGCTGCCAGCTCTTAGCAAACTGTTGGCAAGAATGGTGTTTGACCAAATACAATGCTATTTCTCTGTAAACAAATGAACAACAGACTTTCAGCATGTTTATAGAGAAGGGCACTCAACATATACTGCACTGACACAAATGACTGATGATTGGTTGAAATAAATTCATTATAAGACAATTGTGGAAGCTGTAGTGTTACATTTCAATCCAGCCTTTGATATTATTGACAATAACCTATTGTTGAGAAAATGTATGTGTTATGTCTTTTGAACCTCAGCCATTTCGTGGATTCAGAGCTATCTATCTAATAGATCTCAGAGGGTTTTCTTTAATGGAAGCTTCTCTAATGTCAAACATGTAAAGTGTGGTATACCGCAGGGCAGCTCTCTAGGCCGTGTATGCTGTTCAACCATGTACTCATCAACAACCACAGCTAATGAAGTCACTGAAACCCTTAACAAAGAGTTGCAGTCTGTTTAGGAATGGGTGGCCAGTAATAAACTGGTCCTGAACATCTCTAAAACTAAGAACATTGTATTTGGTACAAATCAATCCCTAAATTCTAGACCTCAGCTTAATCTGGTAATGAATGGTGTGGCTGTTAAACAAGTTGAGGAGACTAAATTACTTGGTGTTACCTTGGATTGTAAAGTGTCATGGTCAAAACATATAGATTCAACGGTTGTAAAGATGGGAAGAGGTCTGTCTGTAATAAAGAGATGTTCTGTTTTTTTGACACCACACTCCACAAAGCAACAGCTAATGGGGATCCTAGACAATATCCAAAACAACTAACAGTACATTGAGTTTTCAGTAATTCAAATTGTAAAGCCATGTCTTTCTACACAATACTACAACACATTTTTCCAATCTGGGGGGGTAAACTATAAAGTATTAAACAATTTGTCGGTGTGTTTCAGATGGAATCAAAGCATTAGAATGTACTAGAATAATCCTTGGACAAAAATGTAGAACCCAGGGGGGGGAGGAGTCTGGCTGGCTACTTTTTCTATTTGTCTGGCTAGTCAATGTACTTGTGGAAAACGCTGCACAAACACAGTTTTATTTGAACGAAGCTGTACTCGGGTTATCATAGTGTTTATGTGTGTGTCTCTATCCTTATCTCGGGTCCTTAGGGTCCTCGCTAGGAAGGGCCCGCTCTCAGAGGACTCGCTGCCATGACAACGGTGAGATAAACACCAGCGGGTCACCGAGGGCAGTAGCTATTGGAGAAATTAGGATCCGTTCAAGGTTAAGGAAATAAAGTACGTTATGAGTTTGTTTCTTCTCTGTGGGTTTGACACCAAATTGCCACACTGTCAATCACTCAGTTTGTCTACTACCATGTTTTTTTTTGTGTGTGTGGGTATATCAGCTTTAATACTGCAGATAGATTGTGGCTTCCATCAATGCAATTGTCTGCATCATTTCCAATCCCCCATATATTTATGGGGTAAATATATACAGTGTATATATAAAATATATTTTAATATGTCTTCCTTTATTATGTTCCCCGAACCCTGCCCCCCCTCCCCTAATTGGAGTAAACTAATGGACAACAACACTTAGGCTTCTATTTCCAGCTTATACATACTATATACATTTTACGGACACAGTATGTTTTACAGTAGTTATCTTTTGTTTGTTTTTTAGTCCCATCCTTCAGCTCCACTCAACCCTTCCTCCTACTACCATCACCACTAGTATCATTTCTACCTATAATATCTCTACTACTACCATTACCTCTAATATCTCTACTACTACCATTACCTCTAATATCTCTACTACTACTAACATTACCTCTAATATCTCTACTACTACCATTACCTATAATATCTCTCCTACTACCATTACCTATAATATCTCTACTACTACTACCATTACCTCTAATATCTCTACTACTACCATTACCTCTAATATCTCTACTACTACCATTACCTCTAATATCTCTACTACTACCATTACCTCTAATATCTCTACTACTACTAACATTACCTCTAATATCTCTACTACTACCATTACCTATAATATCTCTCCTACTACCATTACCTATAATATCTCTACTACTACTACCATTACCTCTAATATCTCTACTACTACCATTACCTCTAATATCTCTACTACTACTTCCATTACCTCTAATATCTCTACTACTACTTCAATTACCTCTAATATCTCTCCTACTACCATTACCTCTAATATCTCTCCTACTACCATTACCTCTAATATCTCTACTACTACTACTACTACTACCATTACCTATACTATCTCTACTACTACCATTACCTATAATATCTCTACTACTACTTCCATTACCTCTAATATTTCTACTACTACCATTACCTATAATATCTCTACTACTACCATTACCTATAATATCTCTACTACTACTACCATTACCTCTAATATCTCTACTGCTACTACCATTACCTATAATATCTCTACTACTACCATTACCTCTAATATCTCTACTGCTACTACCATTACCTATAATATCTCTACTACTACTACCATTACCTATAATATCTCTACTACTACCATTACCTCTAATATCTCTACTACTACTACCATCACCTATAATATCTCTACCACTACCATTACCTCTAATCTCTACTACTTCCATTACCTCTAATATCTATACTACTACTACCATTACCTCTAATATCTCTACTGCTACTACCATTACCTCTAATATTTCTACTACTACTACCATTACCTATTATATCTCTACTACTACTACCATTACCTATAATATCTCTACTACTTCCATTACCTATAATATCTCTACTACTACCATTACCTCTAATATCTCTACTACTACTACCATTACCTATAATATCTCTACTACTACCATTACCTATAATATCTCTACTACTTCCATTACCTATAATATCTCTACTACTAATACCTTTACCACTATTAACATTTCTACCTCTAATATCTCTACCTACCACCTACTAAAACTACAGCTAACTTAGAACTAATTGTCATCGTCACCATTACATCAGTACTACAACTACATGCTGTTCCTTAATTCTTCTCAAATCAAATTAAACGTTATTGGTCACATACATGTGTTCAGCAGATGTGGGTGTAGAGAAATGCTTGTGTCACGCCCTGGCCATAGAGAGGCCTTTATTCTCTATTTTGGTTAGGCCAGGGTGTGACTAGGGTGGGCATTCTAGTTTCTTTATTTCTATGTTTTCTATTTCTTTGTGTTTGGCCGGGTGTGGTTCTCAATCTGAGGCAGCTGTCTATCGTTGTCTCTGATTGAGAACCATACTTAGGTATCCCTTTTTTCCACCTGTCGTTGTGGGAAGTTTACTTTTGTTTAGGGCACATAGCCTGTAGCTTCACGGTTTGTTTTTGTAGTGTTTGTTGTTTTGTTTTGTTTGTTTTTATTAATAAAGGAAAATGTACGCTTACCACGCTGCACCTTGGTCCTCATCCTTCAACAGCCGTGACTGCTTGTGCTTTTAGCTCCGACAGTGCAGCAATATCTAACAGTTTCACAACATATACCCAAAATACATGTAAATCTAAGTAAGGAATGGATTAAGACTATATATATGTCAGAGCAGCATTGGACTAAGATACCGTAGAATAGTATAGAATACAGTATATACATATGAGATGGGTGATGCAAGATACAGAGACATTATTAGAGTGGCTAGTATTTAATTTCCTTAAAGTGGCCAGTGATTCCTGATCTATGTCTATAGGCAGCCACCTCTGATGTGCTGGAGATGGATGTTTAACAGTCAGTGGTGTAGTATAGAATACAATACAGTATATACATATGAAATGGGTGATGCAATATGTAAACACAATTTAAAAGTGACTAAGATACCGTAGAATAGTGTGGAGTGCAGTTTATACATATGAGATGAGTAATGCTAGATACGGAGACATTATTAAAGTGGCAAGTGTTCCATTTCTAAAAGTGACCAGTGATCCCTAATCTCGGGCTATAGGCAGCCAGCTCTGATGTGCTAGTGATGGCTGTTTAGCAGTCTGATGGTCTTGAGATAGAAGCTGTTTTTCAGTCTCTTGGTCCCAGCTTTGATGCACCTGTACTGACCTCGCCGTCTGGATGATAGCGGGGTGAACAGGCAGTGGCTCGGGTGGATGTCCTTGATGATCTTTTTGGCCTTCCTGTGACATCGGGTGCTGTAGGTGTCTCCCCCTGGAGAGCTTTGCGGTTGTGGGCGGTGCAGTTGCCGTACCAGGCGGTGATACAGCCCGACAGGATGCTCTCAATTGTGCATCTGTAAAAGTTTGTGAGGGTTTTAGGTTCCAAAACTAATTTCTTTAGCCTCTTGAGATTGAAGAGGCGCTGTTAGTTTGTCAGTGATGTGTACGCCGAGGAGCTTGAAGCTTTCCACCTTCTCCACTGTGGTCTCATTGATGTGGATAGGGGGGTGCTCCCTCTGCTGTTTCCTGAAGTCCACGGTCATCTCCTTAGTTTTGTTGACGTTGAGTGAGAGGTTATTTTCCTGGCACCGCACTCCCAGAGCCGTCACCTCTTCCTTGTAGGCTGTCTCATCATTGTTGGTAATCAAGCCTACTACTGTTGTGTCATCTGCCAACTTGATGATTGAGTTGGAGGCGTGCATGGCCACGCAGTCATGAACAGTGTATTTCTGTAATTCACCATAGTGAAGGCGTAGGCTCAGGGTTTCTGGGTCTCTATGTTTTTGGTTGGACAGGTTTCTCAATTTCTTAGGTTTTTTATTCTTCATCAAACCATTTGTCATTGTTGTTAATTTTCTTAGGTTTTCTGCTTGAATTTAAATGCCGTATGTTAGCTGACAGGTCAAATATACTGTTTTAGGCTTCCTACTGCTAGGTTTACACCTTCACTATTTTTTTATTTAACTAGGCAAGTCAGTTAAGAACAAATTCTTATTTACAATGACAGACTAGGAACAGTGGGTTAACTGCCTTGTTCAGGGGCAGAACGACAGATTTTTTACCTTGTCAGCTCGGGGATTCGATTTTGCAACCTTTTGGTTGCTAGTCCAACGCTCTAACCACTAGGCTACCTGCCTCCTCTACACTCTAACCACTAGGATACCTGCCTCCTCTACGCTCTAACCACTAGGCTACCTGCCTCCTCTACACTCTAACCACTAGGCTACCTGCCTCCTCTACAATCTAACCACTAGGCTACCTGCCTCCTCTACACTCTAACCACTAGACTACCTGCCTCATCTACAATCTAACCACTAGGCTACCTGCCTCCTCTACAATCTAACCACTAGGCTACCTGCCTCCCCTACACTCTAACCACTAGGCTACCTGCCTCCTCTACACTCTAACCACTAGGCTACCTGCCTCCTCTACACTCTAACCACTAGGCTACCTGCCTCCTCTACACTCTAACCACTTGGCTACCTGCCTCCTCTACACTCTAACCACTAGGCTACCTACCTCCTCTACACTCTAACCACTAGGCTACCTACCTCCTCTACACTCTAACCACTTGGCTGCCTGCCTCCTCTACACTCTAACCACTTGGCTACCTGCCTCCTCTACACTCTAACCACTAGGCTACCTGCCTCCTCTACACTCTAACCACAAGGCTACCTGCCTCCTCTACACTCTAACCACTTGGCTACCTGCCTCCTCTACACTCTAACCACTAGGCTACCTGCCTCCTCTACACTCTAACCACTTGGCTACCTGCCTCCTCTACACTGTAACCACTTGGCTACCTGCCTCCTCTACACTCTAACCACTAGGCTACCTGCCTCCTCTACACTCTAACCACTTGGCTACCTGCCTCCTCTACACTGTAACCACTAGGCTACCTGCCTCCTCTACACTCTAACCACTGGGCTACCTACCTCCTCTACACTCTAACCACTTGGCTACCTGCCTCCTCTACACTCTAACCACTTGGCTACCTGCCGCCTCTACACTGTAACCACTAGGCTACCTGCCTCCTCTACACTCTAACCACTAGGCTACCTAACTCCTCTACACTCTAACCACTAGGCTACCTAACTCCTCTACACTGTAACCACTTGGCTACCTGCCTCCTCTACACTCTAACCACTTGGCTACCTGCCTCCTCTACACTCTAACCACTTGGCTACCTGCCTCCTCTACACTGTAACCACTAGGCTACCTGCCTCCTCTACACTCTAACCACTAGGCTACCTAACTCCTCTACACTCTAACCACTAGGCTACCTACCTCCTCTACACTCTAACCACTTGGCTACCTGCCACCTCTACACTCTAACCACTAGGCTACCTACCTCCTCTACACTCTAACCACTAGGCTACCTGCCTCCTCTACACTCTAACCACTAGACTACCTGCCTCCTCTACACTCTAACCACTAGGCTACCTGTCTCCCCTACACTCTAACCACTAGGCTACCTACCTCCTCTACACTCTAACCACTAGGCTACCTGTCTCCCCTACACTCTAACCACTAGGCTACCTACCTCCTCTACACTCTAGCCACTAGGCTACCTGCCTCCCCTACACTCTAACCACTAGGCTACCTGCCTCCTCTACACTCTAACCACTAGGCTACCTGCCTCCTCTACACTCTAACCACTAGGCTACCTGCCTCCTCTACACTCTAACCACTAGGCTACCTGTCTCCCCTACACTCTAACCACTAGGCTACCTGCCTCCTCTACACTCTAACCACTAGGCTACCTGTCTCCCCTACACTCTAACCACTAGGCTACCTGCCTCCTCTACACTCTAACCACTAGGCTACCTACCTCCTCTACACTCTAACCACTAGGCTACCTGCCTCCTCTACACTCTAACCACTAGGCTACCTGCCTCCCCACCACTCTAAACACTAGGCTACCTGCCTCCTCTACACTCTAACCACTAGGCTACCTGCCTCCTCTACACTCTAAACACTAGGCTACCTGCCTCCCCTACACTCTAACCACTAGGCTACCTGCCTCCTCTACACTCTAACCACTAGGCTACCTGCCTCCCCACCACTCTAAACACTAGTCTACCTGCCTCCCCTACACTCTAACCACTAGGCTACCTGCCTCCTCTACACTCTAACCACTAGGCTACCTGCCTCCTCTACACTCTAACCACTAGGCTACCTGCCTCCTCTACACTCTAACCACTAGGCTACCTGCCTCCTCTACACTCTAACCACTAGGCTACCTGCCTCCCCTACACTCTAACCACTAGGCTACCTGCCTCCTCTACACTCTAACCACTAGGCTACCTACCTGCCTCCCCTACACTCTAACCACTAGGCTACCTGCCTCCCTATTGCAGTGAAACATTTTGTCCAGGAAGTTGTCTAAAAGGGATTGAATTGTTTGTTGGCTAATAGTTTTCTGGCAGGTTTCTACACTACTTTCCTTCCATCTATAACATTTCTTAATATTACACAGTTCCTTTGGCTTTGATGCCTCATGGTTGAGTTTTGCTCTGTTCAGGTAGAATGTGATTTTGCTTTGATCTGATAGGGGTGTCAGTGGGCTGACTGAACGCTCTGAGAGACTCTGGGTTGAGGTCTGTGATAATGTAGTCTCAGTACTACTGCCAAGAGATGAGCTGTAGGTGTACTTATCATAGGAGTCCCCTCGAAGCCTACCATTGACTATGTACAGACCCAGCGTGTGACAGAGCTGCAGGAGTTCTGACCAGTTTTTGTTGGTTGTTTTGTCATAGTTGTGTCTAGGGGGGGTGGGGGGGGCATATGGGGGAGGGAATGCTGTCACCTCCAGGTAGGTGTTTGTCCCCCTGTGTGCTGAAGGTGTCAGGTCCTTGTCCAGTTCTGACATTTAGGTCGCCACAGACTATTCTGGAAACAATTGATCTCCCCCGCTAGAATGGAGAATCTGTCGTCGTTAAAGTATGGGAATTAAAGTGGGGGGATTTAGGTAGCAAAAAGGAAGACATTTTTCTATGTTGAGATCATTTCTTCCTTAATTTACTTCTAACCAGATGTGAAATGCTCCTGTTTTCATTAATTTAATAGAGTGGGTTGTGTCTGATTTATACCAAATGAGAATACCCCTGAATCTCTTCCCTGTTTTATTCCTGGTAGTTTGGTGGATGGGACTAGCAGCTCTCTGTAACCTAGAAGGCAACCAGTGGGTCCATCTTCTCTTTACCATGTTTCTTGTGTGTGTGTGTGTCTCTCTGTCTGTTTGTGAACAGTAGACATTACACTCACAAAAGTTCCAAAAGAATAAAGACATTTGTCTATATACAGTGTTGTAACGATCTCTCTCTCTCTCTCTCTCTGTCTGTCCCTCTCTCCCTCTCTCTCTCTCTCTCTCTCTCTCTCTCTCTCTCTCTCTCTCTCTCTCTCTCTCTCTCTCTCTCTCTCTCTCTCTCTCTCTCTCTCTCTCTCTCTCTCTCTCTCTCTCTCTCTGTCTCTCTCTCACTCTCTGTCTCTCTCTCTCACTCTCTGTGTCTCTCTCTCTCTCTCTCTCTCTCTCTCTCTCTCTCTCTCTCTCTCTCTCTCTCTCTCTCTCTCTGTCTCTCCCTCTCTCTCTCTCTCTCTCTCTGTCTCTCTCTCTCTCTCTCTCTGTGTGTGTCTGTATTTCTACACCTGCCCATTCATGCACGTGCTGTTGTTACTGTAACTGGCTAAACAGCCTTGACCAGTGATTACAGACACACACAGGATGTGTTTTGGTCTTACACAGTCATTGGTATGCTATTTGGCCACGCTACTTATTGCCAAACAACCGTGAGGGAAAGGAGGTCTAAGGGAGAGAGGGAGGGAGGGAGGGAGAGAGAGATAGAGAGAGAGAGAGAGAGAGAGAGAGAGAGAGAGAGAGAGAGAGAGAGAGAGAGAGAGAGAGAGAGAGAGAGAGAGAGAGAGAGAGAGAGAGAGAGAGAGAGGAAATAGAAAAACAGAGAGAGAGAGAGAGAGAGAGAGCGAGAGAGAGAGAGAGAGAGAGAGAGAGAGAGAGAGAGAGAGAGAGAGCCACCCAAACTCCCCAAACCACCCAATCAAGTGCAATATGAGAATGTAGAGCCTCTCTGCCTGAGAGAGGAGGAGTTTCATAACACACACTGGAGAGTGAGAGGACAGGAGAGAGGACAGTAAGAGAGGACAGGTAGGGGGACAGGTGAGAGGACAGGGGAGGGAACAGGTGAGAGGACAAGTGAGATGACAGGAAGAAATTAAGAGACAAAGAAGGAAAGGAACTCTCCAAACTGTCAGAATCAGTTTCCTTCGCAAAGAAAGAAGACAAATTCTCCTCAAATTCAGGCCAAACTCTACTACTTTCTAAGCTGTGTCTGGGAAACCAAAGGAAGAAAAGAGAGAAGACACACAGGAGAGGAGAGAAAGAGAGACCTGAACTCACAGGAGAGTTAAGTGTCTCAAACAACAAGAAAACAAGCAGCTCACTGTCTAACTACCTGGAGAGAAGGAATAGTGTGCACCTTTCTGTCTGAGGAACACTGAAGAGAGGGAGGAAACAGAGGAAATACAACAAGACAAGAGATAAATGAAGGGGTGAAGAACGGGATTCAAACTAGTCAAACCTGCTGACGACAAGAAAAAGAAGAGTGGCGAGAAGAGAGCGATAACATCACATCAAACCACTGGGAAAACACGGAAAGGAGGGAATGTACATTTATGCGTTCAAGGAACTCATAGAAGATAGAAGAAAGAGAAAGATAAAGCAATTCAACTTTTGAGAACTGCTGTTGTACTGGAGTCAAATGCAGTGCAGGATCTGTCCAGCCTTCACACTGCCTAGAACGTCTGATTGGGGATTTGGTATTTAGACTGCAGAGCTGAAACCTCTGTTAACCAGGTCACTGCTGTTCTGTATGTGAGAATATGTCCTCAGTGTCTAAAACCGTCTAACAGAGTTTAATGGTTAAATGAATGACAATACGACAATACAATGTCTCAGGAGGATGGTAGGAGTGTCGGGAGCGCGGGGAGCGCGGGGGCGGACAGCGAGTCGGACCACAATGAACACCAGACCACTATCCAGAACCAGACCTACGTTCAGGACCAAGACCAGGATCCAGACCAGGTATTAGAAGATGTGATTGTAGTACTGGACCGGATCGCCAGTCTCTCTGTGGACATGTTCGAGCCCAGCGACTTCAAGGGAAGGTTCACTAAGATCAAGCCCAGATCCAGGAAGAAAACCCAGATCTTCAGAGGTAGGTTCTGTTCATAGCTTCTAAAAACCCAGATCTTCAGATGTAGGTTCTGTTCATAGCTTCTGAAAACCCAGATCATCAGAGGTAGGTTCTGTTCATAGCTTCTGAAAACCCAGATCATCAGAGGTAGGTTCTGTTCATAGCTTCTAAAAACCCAGATCTTCAGATGTAGATTCTGTTCATAGCTTCTGAAAACCCAGATCATCAGAGGTAGGTTCTGTTCATAGCTTCTAAAAACCCAGATCATCAGAGGTAGGTTCTGTTCATAGCTTCTGAAAACCCAGATCTTCAGATGTAGGTTCTGTTCATAGCTTCTGGAAACCCAGATCATCAGATGTAGGTTCTGTTCATAGCTTCTGGAAACCCAGATCATCAGAGGTAGGTTCTGTTCATAGCTTCTAAAAACCCAGATCATCAGATGTAGGTTCTGTTCATAGCTTCTGAAAACCCAGATCATCAGATGTAGGTTCTGTTCATAGCGTCTGAAAACCCAGATCATCAGAGGTAGGTTCTGTTCATAGCTTCTGAAAACCCAGATCTTCAGAGGTAGGTTCTGTTCATAGCTTCTGAAAACCCAGATCTTCAGATGTAGGTTCTGTTCATAGCTTCTAAAAACCCAGATCATCAGAGGTAGGTTCTGTTCATAGCTTCTAAAAACCCAGATCATCAGATGTAGGTTCTGTTCATAGCTTCTGAAAACCCAGATCATCAGAGGTAGGTTCTGTTCATAGCTTCTGGAGATTTATGCCGTTCTGATATCGTCCAAAACCAGTCTTGATAGAAAACCAAAGTAGGTTCTGATCCAACAAAGATTCAGTGTCGCTTGATAAAGGTTCTCGAAGGCACTGTATCCTGTTGGAAAGGTCGCGGTTCAGATAGACAAAATATTTTATTTTTTGCAGACTCTTTTCAGGTTGGGCAGGCTTTCAGGGAACTATGGATGTTGTATCAGACTATCTGGTATTGATCCACTAGATCTACTCCAGAATATCATTGTTTTATAACAATTTTTGTTCTACACTCTTAGGAAAAAAAGATGCTATCTAGAACCTAAAAGGGTTCTTTGGCTGTCCCCATAGGAGAACCCTTTGAAGAACCTATTTTGCCGTGTCTGGACAACGTCTCAGGCTGTGTCTGGACAACGTCTCAGGCCGTGTCTGGACAAGGTCTCAGGCCGTGTCTGGACAACGTCTCAGGCCGTGTCTGGACAACGTCTCAGGCTGTGTCTGTGGTTCTCGTATATTCTCTCTCCTTCTGACTTGTGGGTAGAAGGCTATTCCTACCTTTTGTTGTGGTTTTGTAAACCCTTTGATATGTGAGATAGGCTATCCAAACAAGTGTACAGCACTTAAATAAGCCTACTAACACCTTGTTTAGCTGTAACACATTTGGACTAGACGCTATACTCACTGTATCTCACCTAGATGAAGTAAGAAGCAGTTTTCATGATTGATAGGATCTGATTCTGGATCTGATTCTGGATCTGATCTGGATCTCAGTAGCCTATAGGTCTGTCTTGAACAATATATTTCATCTCACGGAGACTAACCTGGATGAATGAAGGCGTTAAACGAACCTCCAAAGTGAATGCAGCTTATTCAGAAAGGCTATTTACCCAAGACACAACAGCTTAACAAGATGACAGTAACTGACCAGTTATTTGTTATCTTAGCTCATCTTACAGTGTGACTTTAACCGTGTGTTGTCTCAACCGTGTTGTCTCAACAGTGTGTTGTCTCAACAGTGTGTTGTCTCAACAGTGTGTTGTCTCAACCGTGTGTTGTCTCAACCATGTGTTGTCTCAACAGTGTGTTGTCTCAACAGTGTGTTGTCTCAACAGTGTGTTGTCTCAACAATACCACAGAGTATTTCCCCAACACCTGGTGGTGTGTAACCTGTTTGTCAAACCCGTTTAAAATCCACCAGCCAAACAGATGTAGACATGTGACATAGTCCTCTGAGGATGAGTAAGATGAGGTAATGACTTCTGTAACGTAGGTTTTATGTAGTGGCAATGTTGAGGAAATGACTAACTGTTTGTATGAGGCGTGTTTTGGTCAAGTAGAGGGTAAGACAGTCTTCATTAGCACAATTCAGCTTATTTACGTAGTAAGTGAAATGGCTATTCAAAATAAATGAGGTAGAGATGAAGCTACATGTAGAAAGGGGTAGGATGAGAGATGAAGCAGGAAGGAGAGAGGAGAACCTAAAGGGGTAGGATGAGAGATGAAGCAGGAAGGAGAGAGGAGAGACCTAAAGGGGTAGGATGAGAGATGAAGCAGGAAAGAGAGAGGAGAACCTAAAGGGGTAGGATGAGAGATGAAGCAGGAAGGAGAGAGGAGAGACCTAAAGGGGTAGGATGAGAGATGAAGCAGGAAGGAGAGAGGAGAGACCTAAAGGGGTAGGATGAGAGAGGAAGCAGGAAGGAGAGAGGAGAGACCTAAAGGGGTAGGATGAGAGATGAAGCAGGAAAGAGAGAGGAGAACCTAAAGGGGTAGGATGAGAGATGAAGCAGGAAGGAGAGAGGAGAGACCTAAAGGGGTAGGATGAGAGATGAAGCAGGAAGGAGAGAGGAGAGACCTAAAGGGGTAGGATGAGAGATGAAGCAGGAAGGAGAGAGGAGAACCTAAAGGGGTAGGATGAGAGATGAAGCAGGAAGGAGAGAGGAGAGACCTAAAGGGGTAGGATGAGAGATGAAGCAGGAAGGAGAGAGGAGAGACCTAAAGGGGTAGGATGAGAGATGAAGCAGGAAGGAGAGAGGAGAACCTAAAGGGGTAGGATGAGAGATGAAGCAGGAAAGAGAGAGGAGAACCTAAAGGGGTAGGATGAGAGATGAAGCAGGAAGGAGAGAGGAGAACCTAAAGGTGTAGGATGAGAGATGAAGGAGAGAGGAGAACCTAAAGGGGTAGGATGAGAGATGAAGCAGGAAGGAGAGAGGAGAACCTAAAGGGGTAGGATGAGAGATGAAGCAGGAAGCAGGAAGGAGAGAGGAGAACCTAAAGGGGTAGGATGAGAGATGATGCAGGAAGGAGAGAGGAGAGACCTAAAGGGGTAGGATGAGAGATGAAGCAGGAAGGAGAGAGGAGAACCTAAAGGGGTAGGATGAGAGATGAAGCAGGACGGAGAGAGGAGAAAGGAGAACCTAAAGGGGGAGGATGAGAGATGAAGCAGGAAGGAGAGAGGAGAAAGCTAAAATCTAAATTCTAAAGTAAAGTGAGGATGAGTAATTCTCCTGCGTAAACATGGCTTCATTGTAAAAAGCCCCTGATCTGAGTGTGTATGTGTCTGTATTTGTGTTTGTCTCCAGTGAGATGACAGAGCATTAAGGTTTGGAGACCGACTGTTGAATAAAAACACCAAAGGCCTGTGTAAACTTTCACCCACGCTCTCATGAACTTAATCTAATTCATTCTGGTGGAGGTGTGTGTCTGTCTGTCTGTCTGTCTGTGAATTAACGAATGACATTTTATTTTCGTGTCAAATTGCCAGTCTGGCAACCCCTCACTTACGGGATTAATTGACACATAATTCCGTAATATTTTTTCCGGTGTTCTGTGCAGTGAGAACCACAGAAAGAATGAAACAGAAATCAGTACAGGATAGTAGATGAGGCTATTAAAGCAATCATCATAACCATAGAGAAGTCAAACAAATACAACATTTTAATAAAAACAATAAAAGATATATAAACAAAGAAACGTGAAACAGAAGGCGTTTGGACCCAGTCTGGCACAAAGAGAAGAATCCGGTGTGAGACAGGCCTACACACCTTCTACAGTATATAGTATACATACAGTACCATTTGCTGTATACTAGCTAAACATTTTACAATTTAATTATATAGCTACGTAATACCAGGGTATATCTGGTGGTCTGTCTCCTCATGGCTACATAATACCAGGGTATATCTGGTGGTCCGTCTCCTCAGCTACATAATACCAGGGTATATCTGGTGGTCTGTCTCCTCAGCTACATAATACCAGGGTATATCTGGTGGTCTTTCTCCTCATGGCTACATAATACCAGGGTATATCTGGTGGTCTGTCTCCTCATGGCTACATAATACCAGGGTATATCTGGTGGTCTGTCTCCTCATGACTACATAATACCAGGGTATATCTGGTGGTCTGTCTCCTCAGCTACATAATACCAGGGTATATCTGGTGGTCTGTCTCCTCAACTACATAATACCAGGGTATATCTGGTGGTCTGCCTCCTCAGCTACATAATACCAGGGTATATCTGGTGGTCTGCCTCCTCAGCTACATAATACCAGGGTATATCTGGTGGTCTGTCTCCTCATGACTACATAATACCAGGGTATATCTGGTGGTCTGTCTCCTCAGCTACATAATACCAGGGTATATCTGGTGGTCTGTCTCCTCATGACTACATAATACCAGGGTATATCTGGTGGTCTGTCTCCTCATGACTACATAATACCAGGGTATATCTGGAGGTCTGTCTCCTCATGACTACATAATACCAGGGTATATCTGGTGGTCTGTCTCCTCAGCTACATGATACCAGGGTATATCTGGTGGTCTGTCTCCTCATGACTACATAATACCAGGGTATATCTGGTGGTCTGTCTCCTCATGGCTACATAATACCAGGTTATATCTGGTGGTCTGTCACCTCATGACTACACAATACCAGGGTATATCTGGTGGTCTGTCTCCTCATGGCTACACAATACCAGGGTATATCTGGTGGTCTGTCTCCTCATGGCTACATAATACCAGGGTATATCTGGTGGTCTGTCTCCTCAGCTACATAATACCAGGGTATATCTGGTGGTCTGTCTCCTCAGCTACATAATACCAGGGTATATCTGGTGGTCTGTCTCCTCAGCTACATAATACCAGGGTATATCTGGTGGTCTGTCTCCTCAGCTACATAATACCAGGTTATCTGGTGGTCTGTCTCCTCAGCTACATAATACCAGGGTATATCTGGTGGTCTGTCTCCTCATGACTACATAATACCAGGGTATATCTGGTGGTCTGTCTCCTCAGCTACATGATACCAGGGTATATCTGGTGGTCTGTCTCCTCATGACTACATAATACCAGGGTATATCTGGTGGTCAGTCTCCTCATGGCTACATAATACCAGGGTATATCTGGTGGTCTGTCTCCTCATGACTACATAATACCAGGGTATATCTGGTGGTCTGTCTCCTCATGGCTACATAATACCAGGGTATATCTGGTGGTCTGTCTCCTCAGCTACATAATACCAGGGTATATCTGGTGGTCTGTCTCCTCAGCTACATAATACCAGGGTATATCTGGTGGTCTGTCTCCTCATGGCTACATAATACCAGGGTATATCTGGAGGTCTGTCTCCTCATGGCTACATAATACCAGGGTATATCTGGAGGTCTGTCTCCTCATGGCAACATAAAACCAGGGTATATCTGGTGGTTTGTCTCCTCATGACTACATAATACCAGGGTATATCTGGTGGTCAGTCTCCTCATGGCTACATAATACCAGGGTATATCTGGTGGTCTGTCTCCTCATGACTACATAATACCAGGGTATATCTGGTGGTCTGTCTCCTCATGGCTACATAATACCAGGGTATATCTGGTGGTCTGTCTCCTCAGCTACATAATACCAGGGTATATCTGGTGGTCTGTCTCCTCAGCTACATAATACCAGGGTATATCTGGTGGTCTGTCTCCTCATGGCTACATAATACCAGGGTATATCTGGAGGTCTGTCTCCTCATGGCTACATAATACCAGGGTATATCTGGAGGTCTGTCTCCTCATGGCTACATAAAACCAGGGTATATCTGGTGGTCTGTCTCCTCATGGCTACATAAAACCAGGGTATATCTGGTGGTCTGTCTCCTCATGGCTACATAAAACCAGGGTATATCTGGTGGTCTGTCTCTTCATGACTACATAATACTAGGGTATATCTGGTGGTCTGTCTCCTCATCTACATAATACCAGGGTATATCTGGTGGTCTGTCTCCTCATGACTACATAATACCAGCGTATATCTGGAGGTCTGTCTCCTCATAGCTACATAATACCAGGGTATATCTGGAGGTCCGTCTCCTCAGCTACATAATACGAGGGTATATCTGGTGGTCTGTCTCCTCATGGCTACATAATACCAGGGTATATCTGGAGGTCTGTCTCCTCGTGGCTACATAATACCAGGGTATATCTGGTGGTCTGTCTCCTCATAGCTACATAATACCAGGGTATATCTGGTGGTCTGTCTCCTCATGGCTACATAATACCAGGGTATATCTGGTGGTCTGTCTCCTCATGGCTACATAATACCAGGGTATATCTGGTGGTCTGTCTCCTCATGACTACATAATACCAGGGTATATCTGGTGGTCTGTCTCCTCATGACTACATAATACCAGCGTATATCTGGTGGTCTGTCTCCTCAGCTACATAATACCAGGGTATATCTGGTGGTCTGTCTCCTCATGACTACATAATACCAGGGTATATCTGGTGGTCTGTCTCCTCAGCTACATAATACCAGGGTATATCTGGTGGTCTGTCTCCTCAGCTACATGATACCAGGGTATATCTGGTGGTCTGTCTCCTCATGACTACATAATACCAGGGTATATCTGGTGGTCTGTCTCCTCAACTACATAATACCAGGGTATATCTGGTGGTCTGTCTCCTCATGGCTACATAATACCAGGGTATATCTGGTGGTCTGTCTCCTCATAGCTACATAATACCAGGGTATATCTGGAGGTCTGTCTCCTCAGCTACATGATACCAGGGTTTATCTGGTGGTCTGTCTCCTCATGACTACATAATACCAGGGTATATCTGGTGGTCTGTCTCCTCATGACTACATAATACCAGGGTATATCTGGTGGTCTGTCTCCTCATGACTACATAATACCAGGGTATATCTGGTGGTCTGTCTCCTCATAGCTACATAATACCAGGGTATATCTGGTGGTCTGTCTCCTCAGCTACATAATACCAGGGTATATCTGGTGGTCTGTCTCCTCAGCTACATAATACCAGGGTATATCTGGTGGTCTGTCTCCTCATGACTACATAATACCAGGGTATATCTGGTGGTCTGTCTCCTCATCTACATAATACCAGGGTATATCTGGTGGTCTGTCTCCTCATGACTACATAATACCAGCGTATATCTGGAGGTCTGTCTCCTCATAGCTACATAATAGACCCTGTGAGACCCTGCCTCACACAGGAAGCGGCGCAGGTCCTAATCCAGGCACTTGTCATCTCCCGTCTGGATTACTGCAACTCGCTGTTGGCTGGGCTCCCTGCCTGTGCTATTAAACCCCTACAACTCATCCAGAACGCCGCAGCCCGTCTGGTGTTCAACCTTCCCAAGTTCTCTCACGTCACCCCGCTCCTCCGCTCTCTCCACTGGCTTCCAGTTGAAGCTCGCATCCGCTACAAGACCATGGTGCTTGCCTACGGAGCTGTGAGGGGAACGGCACCTCCGTACCTTCAGGCTCTGATCAGGCCCTACACCCAAACAAGGGCACTGCGTTCATCCACCTCTGGCCTGCTCGCCTCCCTACCTCTGAGGAAGTACAGTTCCCGCTCAGCCCAGTCAAAACTGTTCGCTGCTCTGGCACCCCAATGGTGGAACAAACTCCCTCACGACGCCAGGTCAGCGGAGTCAATCACCACCTTCCGGAGACACCTGAAACCCCACCTCTTTAAGGAATACCTAGGATAGGATAAAGTAATCCTTCTACCCCCCCCTCCCCCTTAAAAGAGTTAGATGCACTATTGTAAAGTGGTTGTTCCACTGGATATCATAAGGTGAATGCACCAATTTGTAAGTCGCTCTGGATAAGAGCGTCTGCTAAATGACTTAAATGTAAATGTAAAATAATACCAGGGTATATCTGGTGGTCCGTCTCCTCAGCTACATAATACCAGGGTATATCTGGTGGTCTGTCTCCTCATCACTCAGCTACATAATACCAGGGTATATCTGGTGGTTTGTCTCCTCATGACTACATAATACCAGGGTATATCTGGTGGTCAGTCTCCTCATGGCTACATAATACCAGGGTATATCTGGTGGTCTGTCTCCTCAGCTACATAATACCAGGTTATATCTGGTGGTCTGTCTCCTCATGACTACATAATACCAGCGTATATCTGGAGGTCTGTCTCCTCATAGCTACATAATACCAGGGTATATCTGGTGGTCTGTCTCCTCATGACTACATAATACCAGGGTGTATCTGGTGGTCAGTCTCCTCGTGGCTACATAATACCAGGGTATATCTGGGGGTCTGTCTCCTCAGCTACATAATACCAGGGTATATCTGGTGGTCTGTCTCCTCATCACTCAGCTACATAATACCAGGGTATATCTGGTGGTCTGTCTCCTCATCACTCAGCTACATAATACCAGGGTATATCTGGTGGTCTGTCTCCTCATCACTCAGCTACATAATACCAGGGTATATCTGGTGGTCTGTCTCCTCATCGCTCAGCTACATAATACCAGGGTATATCTGGTGGTCTGTCTCCTCAGCTACATAATACCAGTGTATATCTGGTGGTCAGTCTCCTCATGGCTACATAATACCAGGGTATATCTGGTGGTCTGTCTCAGCTACATGATACCAGGGTATATCTAGTGGTCTGTCTCCTCATGACTACATAATACCAGGGTATATCTGGTGGTCTGTCTCCTCATGACTACATAATACCAGGGTATATCTGGTGGTCTGTCTCCTCATGGCTACATAATACCAGGGTATATCTGGTGGTCTGTCTCCTCATGGCTACATAATACCAGGGTATATCTGGTGGTCTGTCTCCTCATGACTACATAATACCAGGGTATATCTGGTGGTCTGTCTCCTCATGGCTACATAATACCAGGGTATATCTGGTGGTCTGTCTCCTCAGCTACATAATACCAGGGTATATCTGGTGGTCTGTCTCCTCATGACTACATAATACCAGGGTATATCTGGTGGTCTGTCTCCTCATGGCTACATAATACCAGGGTATATCTGGTGGTCTGGAATAAGGACAAGGGCAATAGAGGATCAAATGTTTCGTTCTCTATTTCTTCAAGGTCACAATAGTTAGTCCTTCCTCTTCCGTTTCACCACAATCCCGACCTGTTTTGATACTCAGGGACAATAGTGATCTCTTGCTTTTAGTTAAGTTATACATTATTGGGGGCCTCCCGGGTGGCGCAGTGGTCTAGAGCACTGCATCGCAGTGCTAGCTACGCCACCAGAGTCTCTGGGTTCGCGCCCAGGCTCTGTGCGTCGTCCGGGTTAGGGAGGGTTTGGCCGGTAGGGATATCCTTGTCTCATCGCGCTCCAGCGACTCCTGTGGCGGGCCGGGCGCAGTGCGCGCTAACCGAGGGGGGCGGGTGCACGGTGTTTCCTCCGACACATTGGTGCGGCTGGCTTCCGGGTTGGAGGCGCGCTGTGTTAAGAAGCAGTGCGGCTTGGTTGGGTTGTGCTTCGGAGGACGCATGGCTTTCGACCTTCGTCTCTCCCGAGCCCGTACGGGAGTTGTAGCGATGTGACAAGATAGTAATTACTAGCGATTGGATACCACGAAAATTGGGGAGAAAAGGGGATAAAAATTAATAAATAATAAATAAAAAAAGTTATACATAATTTATCTCTCACACATTAATTCACCCTTAAACAAAAGATTCTCAATTTGGGTTTATGATTAATCTCCTTCATTTATCTTTCTTATTGCATCATCAGTTGTTTTTTAATAGTGTCTGTCTCCCTTCATTTGGTTTTCGTACAGACGTTCCCAGTCAGACTGTTGGAAAAGGACAGACATTTCAGTTGAATGTCTCTCCCCTTATGGAGAGACCCCATTGAAAAACTTTACTGGCTATTCTGGAAATTGGCCTATCCAACATCAAGTCTCACCATACACGCCTTCCATCTCACCTCACAGGGTTCCCAGCCCATGCCCCCAGTTATTTCCAGTATAGGTGCAAACTTGTGGATACCTACAAAAAATATCCTTCTGCTTCTGTTCTGGAGTGTGTTTTTGATGTTTTTGAGATACCTCATAACACACCACATTCCTGCTGAATCGTCCAGAGCAGGACACAGGTCTGATACAGGTTGGAATACGTGACAAAACCAACAACTTCGAGTGGTTCGTTTTCCTAAGAACTTTACCTGCTGAGTCGAGCAGATGTGGCCGTATAGAAAGGTCATACGTTCATCAAAATAAAGATCCAAATATTTACAAATGCTAGTAAACTCCAGAATGTCTTCATCAAAACAAGATGGAAAACACTTCTCTTAGTATCTGGTTTTCTCAAAGTCATTATCTGTGTTTTTGTCCTGTTAATCACGAGTCTCTAAATCTTTTACATGATCTTTTGATTGGACATAATCACATGTTCTGCAGATCCTGTGCCGTTCGGTCGTCGCTCATCCATATATTTATATGTACATATTCTTATTCATTCCTTTACACTTGTTTGTATAAAGGTAGTTGTTGAGAAATTGTGAGATTACTTGTTAGATATTACTGCACGGTCGGAACTAGAAGCACAAGCGTTTCGCTAGACTTGCATTTGCATCTGCTAACCGTGTGTATGTGACCAATAAAATTTGATTTGATTTGTTCAGTTTCAACCATCAAATAATAGCATCATTATAAAGATATTTTACTCCCAATATTTAACAGATAATTTTTTTTGACAAATCATTAATAAACAAAGCAAATGGAATCGGTGATAAGACGTCTCCTTGTTTTACCCCCGAGTGTGTGGGAAACCAATCTGTACCATATACACGCACACAGGCAGTTGGTGCTTTGTCGAGGGATTGCGTGATAACATTTCCCATCAACCCCTCTGCCTTTAACAAACGACAGTCTAAAAGATCTCTATTTACAAAATCAACAGTTTTTCGGGAAATCAACGAAACGTGCAAAAGTAGACTTCTCTTCCTGTCATCTATTTCTGAATATTGTTCAGACGGAGAAGATATGATCGATACAGGCTCTGGATTTACCAAAAACATTTTGTTCTTCCACCAGAGTGTTCTGATCCTCCAAAAAGGTCATTGGCCTATTGTTAAGGATGGCTGAATATAGCTTATAGACCTAGTAAACTTATGATTCTGTAGTTCAGTGGCACTCTGGTCATTTTTTGAAGATTTGGGAATGGGATTCACTGTAGACTTATACCAAGTCGATGGCAGTATACTCTACTCAAAACAAATTTGGAGAAAATCATGTAGAACTTCAATTCATTTAGGGGATTTTTAGACTTCATTAGGCAGTTCATCAATGCCAAGTGCTTTCTCATTTTTTCAGAGTCCTTCACCTTCTTAACTTCTGCAACAGACAGCTCATCAAATGTTCTCCTTCCTGGTTTCCGTCTGGCCACTCTACCATAGGGGCCTGATTGGTGGAGTGCTGCAGAGATGGTTGTCCTTCTGGAAGGTTCTCCCATCTCCACAGAGGAACTCTGGAGCTCTGTCAGAGTGACCATTGGGTTCTTAGTCACCTCCCTGACGAAGGCTCCCTGACTACTGCTCAGTCTGGCCAGGCGGACAGCTCTAGGAAGAGTCTTGGTGGTTCTGAACTTCTTCCATTTAAGAATGATGGAGGCCACTGTGTTCTTCAATGCTGCAGACATTTTTTGGTACCCTTCCCCAGATATGTGCCTTGACACAATCCTGTCTTGGAGCTCTACGGACAATTCCTTCGACGTCATGGCTTGGTTTTTGCTCTGACATGCACTGCCAACTTTGTGACCTTATATAGACAGGTGTGTGCCTTTCCAAATCACGTCCAATCAATTGAATTTACCACATGTGAACTCTAATCAAGTTGTAGAAACATCTCAAGGATGATCAATGGAAACAGGATGCACCTGAGCTCAATTTCGAGTCTCATAGCAAAGGGTCTGAATACTTACGTAAATAAGGATTTTTTTTTTTTTTTTTTACTTTTATAAATTTGCTGAAATTTCTAAAAACCTGGTTTCACGACCCCGGGACCTTTACCTCTCTCCTTCATCCTCTCAACTGTTTCTCAGCCTAGGTGTCACGCTTCTCGTGGGCTGAAGGAAGAGTGGACCAAGGTGCAGCGCTTAAAGTGTTCATGATTTAATCCAAAAAAACAATCAAACAAAAACAACAAACAGGAGAACGAAAGCGAACAGTTCTGTCAGGCAAACTAAACAGCTAAACAGAAAATAACTACCCACAAAGCATCGGTGGGGAAAAGCTACCTAAGTATGGTTCTCAATCAGAGACAACGATAGACAGCTGCCTCTGATTGAGAACCATACCAGGCCAAACACATAGAAATACAAAAACAAAGGAAAATGAACATAGAATGCCCACCCAAATCACACCCTGACCAAACCAGAATAGAGACATAAAAAGCTCTCTACGGTCAGGGCGTGACACTAGGCCTACTGATATCAGCTGGCTCACTTTGGAGATTAGGTCCTCGTTTTCAGTTGCTGGCAGTCCTGCCACTGTGATAGACACATCTGGGTCTAACTTTTTGGCATAGCCTGTTCTCCCAGATTCCAGGGATTCTATGCAGGTTTCCAGACGTCCAACATCAAGGGCTATGTGGTCTCGTGTCTGCTTGTTATTATTCTCCAGTTGAGTCAGCAGAGCTGTGTGATTATCTTGGATAGCTTTCTCCAAAGATGCACCTAAGCTGTCAACTTGACTATTTATAATTTTTTCAATACTCAGCTTCATTTCGTCCATCTTTTTTTTCTCAATTTTTGTACCTAGGCTCCTTATCTCTGTCATGAGATTAGCCATGCTGTTGGCACTTTCTTTCTTTGATCAATTCGGCTCCATATTTTTCTCACCACTCCGTAGGTTTCTACAGGAATCCATATGTTTTAGCGGTTAGCTGTTTCTGTTATTGCCGTTCAAGGTAGCTAGCCAGCTAAGTCTATAGCGAAGCTAGCTAACCAGCTAACTCGCCAAGCGTTTCCCAACAGGCTTGTCAGTTGACTGTCTTTCACCCTCACGGGATTCAGACTTCAGCTGTCTCCATTTACGGGCCGATCTCTATGTTTGACAGAGTTTGGTCCCCGACAGAAGCGGAAGCGTTTTCACCGTGTACACCGGAAGTGACGTAGTGTGTGTTCATTGTAAAAGGGTAGTGTTGAGAGACAGAAAAAACTGAATTATGGGATTGAGGGACATGTATGCCTGGCATGAAAGTGGTGAACCACTCAAACACACACACACATGTTTACTACCCTTGTGGTGACCAAACAATTAATTATCTTAAAAATCAAATTTTCCCTAACCCTAATTGTAACCCTTACCCTAATTGTAACCCTAAACCTAACCCCTAATCCTAAAAGTTCCCCACTTGTCTGAATTGTTCTTGTTTTACTATCCTTGTGGGGACCAGAAGTACTCACAAGGATAGTAAATCCAAAAACACACACACACACACACACACACACACACACACACACACACACACACACACACACACACACACACACACACACACACACACACACACACACACACACACACACACACACACACACACACACACACACACACACACACACACACACACACACACCAGACACACAACAGACACCCACACCCACAGTGTTTGAGTATGCAGGTTCACACTGGCGTTTCCTTGACACAGCTGGCCATGACAAATAGGATCTGCTATGGTGAATGACTTCACTATACTGTATAACCCAAGAACACCTCATAGTTTCTCTTTCGAAAATGTACCCGAATTATGGATGAAGGTCTATTTTTTATTGTGGTTACAGGGTTTAAAACAGAAATAACTTAACAGTTTATGCATTCATTCCGAGTGGTTAAGGTTAGGGCTGTGGTTTGGGGAAGGCGTAAAACAAAAATAATATTAAAAAGAAACTCGTTATTACCATCAGGTATGATGATCAGTATTCACAGTATTCTCACCGCTTGCTAGATCGTTGTGAACTGCCATAGTGGTCTATGCAGCACCAGCTTGTGCCCTGAGCTGGGCAATCGTTTTGCTTTTTATGTGAGTGCCAAGAAAGGCATATGTAGACATTCTCAGGAACTTTTTAAATGTCTGAAATTGATCAGGCTTGTATAACATGGAGTGAGAGTGTAGAATGGACACACACACACACACACACACACACACACACACACACACACACACACACACACACACACACACACACACACACACACACACACACACACACACACACACACACACACACACACACACACACACACACACACACACACACCAGACACACACACACACACACACAAACACACACCAGACACACACACACACCAGATACACACACACACACACACACACACACACACACACACACACACACACACACACACACACACACACACACACACACACACACACACCAGACACACACACACCAGACACACACACACACATACCAGACAAACACCAGACACAATCGCACAGGATAACCGGTTATTGGCTTGCCCTTGTGAGGGAAGCCGTTGATAACCGGTTACTGACATGCCCTTGTGAGGGAAGCTGTAGATAACCGGTTACTGACATGCCTTTGTGAGGGAAGCCGTAGATAACCGGTTACTGACATGCCCTTGTGAGGGAAGCCGTAGATAACCGGTTACTGGCATGCCCTTGTGAGGGAAGCCGTAGATAACCGGTTACTGACATGCCTTTGTGAGGGAAGCCGTAGATAACCGGTTACTGACATGCCTTTGTGAGGGAAGCTGTAGATAACCGGTTACTGACATGCCTTTGTGAGGGAAGCCGTTGATAACCGGTTACTGACATGCCTTTGTGAGGGAAGCCGTAGATAACCGGTTACTGACATGCCCCTGTGAGGGAAGCTGTAGATAACCGGTTACTGACATGCCCTTGTGAGGGAAGCTGTAGATAACCGGTTACTGACATGCCCTTGTGAGGGAAGCCGTAGATAACCGGTTACTGACCTTGTGAGGGAAGCCGTAGATAACCGGTTACTGACATGCCCTTGTGAGGGAAGCTGTAGATAACCGGTTACTGACATGCCCTTGTGAGGGAAGCTGTAGATAACGGGTTACTGACATGCCCTTGTGAGGGAAGCCGTAGATAACCGGTTACTGACATGCCCTTGTGAGGGAAGCCGTAGATAACCGGTTACTGACCTTGTGAGGGAAGCCGTAGATAATACTGACATGCCTTTGTGAGGGAAGCCGTTGATAACCGGTTACTGACATGCCCTTGTGAGGGACGCCGTAGATAACCGGTTACTGACATGCCCTTGTGAGGGACGCCGTAGATAACCGGTTACTGACATGCCCTTGTGAGGGAAGCTGTAGATAACCGGTTACTGACATGCCTTTGTGAGGGAAGCCGTTGATAACCGGTTACTGACATGCCCTTGTGAGGGACGCCGTAGATAACCGGTTACTGACATGCCCTTGTGAGGGACGCCGTAGATAACCGGTTACTGACATGCCCTTGTGAGGGAAGCTGTAGATAACCGGTTACTGACA
>NC_092109.1:38759426-38766926 GCF_045679555.1 Salvelinus alpinus
TGGACTGGTGCGAAGGTGAAATGGTGAGAAGGTGAAGGGGTGAGAAGGTGAAATGGGGAGAAGGTGAAATGGTGAAGTGGTGAGAAGGTGAAATGGTGAAATGGTAAGAAGGTGAAGTGGTGAGAAGGTGAAATGGTAAGATGGTGAAATGGTGAGAAGGTGAAATGGTGAGAAGGTTAAGTGGTGAGAAGGTGAAATGGTGAGAAGGTGAAATGGTAAGAAGGTGAAATGGTGAGAAGGTGAAGTGGTGAGAAGGTGAAGTGGTGAGAAGGTGAAATGGTGAGAAGGTGAAATGGTGAGAAGGTGAAGTGGTGAAGTGGTGTAAAATGGTGAGATGGTGAGAAGGTGAAGTGGTGAGAAGCGTTAGACAACGAATAACCCTAAAGAAGGCCAAAAGCCTAAATGGGTCGGTTCTACTTTTAACAATAAAAAAGCTTTTTGATTTAATTCCATTGTATTGCTGAATATTCACTATACTTCAGTTGGCTCCTAATTTATGCACCTTGGTTGGAAAAGCGAGGTAGCATTAGTGAGCCGCTCCCCTTCTGCACAGTTAGACAGGGGTGAAAGATGAGACAATCACAGTCGAAGCAAGGGATTAGTACACAACTTTGTATTATCCATCAAAGGTCTTGAAGTACACATAGTTGTGATAGATTGGCTTTAGGTTAGCTTTAGGTTGGCTTTAGGTTGGCTTTAGGTTGGCTTTAGACAGGCTTTAGGTTGGCTTTAGACAGGCTTTAGGTTGGCTTTAGGTTGGCTTTAGGTTGGCTTTAGGTTGACTTTAGACTGACTTTAGGTTTGCTGTCGACTGGTTTTAGGTTGGCTTTAGGTTGGCTTTAGGTTAGCTTTAGGTTAGCTTTAGGTTGGCTTTAGGTTAGCTTTAGGTTGGCTTTAGGTTAGCTTTAGGTTGGCTTTAGGTTGGCTTTAGGTTGGCTTTAGGTTAGCTTTAGGTTGGCTTTAGGTTAGCTTTAGGTTGGCTTTAGACTGGCTTTAGGTTGGCTTTAGACTGGCTTTAGGTTGGCTTTAGGTTGGCTGTAGACTGGTTTTAGGTTGGCTTTAGGTTAGCTTTAGGTTGGCTTTAGACTGGCTTTAGGTTGGCTTTAGGTTGGCTTTAGGTTGGCTTTAGTTTGGCTTTAGGGAGGAATTGAAATAGGGTCCTCTGTATCAGTTGATCTGACAGGATGCATGTCAGATGAGAACTGGTACACACACACACACACACACACACACACACACACACACACACACACACACACACACACACACACACACACACACACACACACACACACACTGAACGTGGAAGTGATTAGTGTGTATTGTAGCAGAGCTGGTACAGTTTAGAGGTCCTTTATTCAGCTCTCTGAGATAAAGATCTATATCAGGACTTTACTGGTCAACAACAAAGACAGAGTCACACACACACACACACACACACACACACACACACACACACACACACACACACACACACACACACACACACACACACACACACACACACACACACACACACACACACACACACACACACACACACACACACACACACACACTGCATGGTGGGGATATCCATGTGAAAGGAGACCTGAATCTAGACCAAGGACATATATAAACCTATGCTATGCTATGTATTGGTCATTGAGATGCTTTGAAGCCACTGGTCGGCCATATTGTCTCTCCCCAATAGGGGCAGTCCTCCAAAGGAATGAATAGAATTCTACAGGATTTCAATGAAATGTTTCAAGGACAAAATGACATGTCTTTACGGTGTGTGTAACTAATGTTACAGTCCCCACTACAACAACAAAACAGTTACATTGCAAAAATAATTCAGACCCCTTGACTTTTTGCACATTTTGTTCTTTTTATTTTTTAAATTTAACCGTTATTTAACTAGGCAAGTCAGTTAAGAACAAATTCGTATTTACATTGACGGCCTACCCCGGCCAAACCTGGATGATGCTGGGCCAAATGTGCGCCACCCTATGGGACTCCCAATCACGGCCGGATGTGATACAGCCGGGAATCGAACTATGGACTGTAGTGACGCCTCTTGCACTGAGATGCAGTGCCTTAGACCGCTGCGCCACTCGGTAGCCCTGTTATGTTACAGCCTTATTCCAAAATGGATTAAATCAGTTTTTCCCCTCATCAATCTACACACAATACCCCATAATGACAAAGCAAAAATAGATTTCTCCCATTGCTCTCTGAAGATCCTCTCAAGCTCTGGTGTCAGGTTTCCTCTGGACGCGACACTTGGCATTCAGGCCAAAGAGTTCAATCTTGGTTTCATCAGACCAGAGAATCTTGTTTCTCATGGTCTGAAAGTCCTTTAGGTGCCTTTTGGCAAACTCCAAGCGGGCTGCCATGTGCCTTTTACTGAGGAGTGGCTTCCGTCTGGCCACTCTACCATAAAGGCCTGATTGGTGGAGTGCTGCAGAGATGGTTGTCCTTCTGGAAGGTTCTCCCATCTCCCAACTCTAGAGCTCTGTCAGAGTGACCATCGGGTTCTTGGTCATCTCCCTGACCAAGGCCCTTCTCCCCCGATTTCTCAGTTTTGCCGGGCAGTCAGCTCTAGGAAGAGTCTTGGTGGTTCCAAACTTCTTCCATTTAAGAATGATGGAGGTCACTGTGTTCTTGGGGATCTTCAATGCTGCAGAAATGTTTTGGTACCCTTCCCCAGATCTGTGCCTCAACAAAATCCTGTCTCGGATCTCAACGGACAATTCCTTAGACCTCATGGCTTGGTTTTTGCTCTGACATGCACTGTCAACTGTGGGACCTTATGTAGACAGGTGTGAGCCTTTTCAAATAATGTCCAATCAATCAAATTTACCACAGGTGGACTCCAATCAAGTTGTAGAAACAGCTCAAGGATGATCAATGGAAACAGGATGCACCTGAGCTCAATTTCGAGTCTCATAGCAAAGGGTCTGAATACTTAGTAAATAATTATTTTTTTTTTTAAATTTTACCCCCCTTTTTCTCCCCAATTTCGTGGTATCCAATTGCTGGTAGTTACTGTCTTGTCTCATCGCTGCAACTCCCGCACGGACTCGGGAGAGGCGAAGGTCGAGAGCCATGCGTCCTCCGAAACACATCCAACCCGGAAGCCAGCCGCACCAATGTGCGGCTGTGTTTTTAATCCATTTTAGAATAAGGCTGGAATGTAACAAAATGTGGAAATGGTCAAGTGTTCTGAATAGTTTCCGAATGCCCTGTTAGTGTTTTGTTTTTATAGTGGGGACAGTAACATTAGTACTTCAAAAAAATATATATTTTAGGAAAACATTTTTACATATATATATATATATTTTTTTTTTTAATGTTAAGCTCACGTAATATAATTTAAAAGTATGTATTAAAGGAAGGTATTCCCAAACTGGGGCAATGCCGTTGGGGGTACGCCAAATAAAAATGTGATTCACATTATTAAAATATATATATATATACTGTATATATTATTAATATTGATTTATTTTTACTTTTTTTTTTTTTATTCACATTTTCAAACACTCCATTCATACATTTGGGTGAGTTTTTTTCTCTCACCTAAGTAGCCTCGTTTCACTGCCAAAATAAAATGAAACCATTTAGCGAAATAACAACACAATGTCAAATACAGGTAGCCTAGTCAAATAATTAACATCCAATTACATTAACCGTTACTCTCTCGTGGGAATTCCACTATGTAGCCAAACGAAGCTGCTGCTCATGTTGGTATCTGTACTGATGACGCAAAAGCCATGACAGGGAGACATAGTGGAGTGGTAACGCGCGTGCAAGCAGTTCCTCCCGACGCCACTTGGGTACACTGCAGCATCCACCGAGAGGCTCTTGCTGCCAAGGGAATGCCTGACAGCTTGAAAGACGTTTTGGACACTACAGTGAAAATGGTTAACTTTGTTAAAGCAAGGCCCCTGAATTCTCATGTATTTTCTGCACTATGCAATGATATGGGCAGTGACAATGTAACGCTGGTTATCAAGCAAAGTATTGACAATTTTTTTTAAATTGAGAGACGAGCTTAAAGTTTTCTTCACTGACCATCATTTCCACTTGTCTCACCGCTTTGCATGAGGACGAGTTTCTCACACGACTGGCCTATCTGGGTGATGTTTTTTCCTCGCCTGAATGATCTGAATCTAGGATTACAGGGACTCTCCGCATCTATATTCAATGCGGGACAAAATTGAGGCTATGATTAAGAAGTTGGAGCTCATGTCTGTCTGCATTAACAAGGACAACACACAGGTCTTTCCATCATTGTATGATTTTGAGTGAGTTGGGTGCGTAATCACGCAGGTACTTTCCTGAAACGGATGACACAAACCACTGGATTCGTTATCCCTTTCATGCCCTGCCTCCAGTCCACTTACCGATATCTGAACAGGAGAGCCTCATCAAAATTGCAGCAAACGTTTCTGTGAAATTTGAATTGAATCAGAAGCCACTGCCAGATTTCTGGATAGGGCTGCGCTCAGAGTATCCTGCCTTGGTAAATTAAGCTGTTAAGACACTGATGCCCTTTACAACCATGTACCTATGTGAGAGTGGATTCTCGGCCCTCACTAGCATGAAAACTAAATACAGGCACAGACTGTGTGTGGATAATTATTTAAGACTGAGACTCTCTTCAATACAACCCAATATTGCAGAGTTATGTGCATCCTTTCAAGCACACCGTTCTCATTGACCTGTGGTGAGTTATTCACAATTTTCAATGAACAAATAAAGTTGTATATGTTAAATGGTTAAATAAAGAGAAAAATTATTGATTATTATTATATTATTATTTGTACCCTGGTCCTATAAGAGTTCTTTGTCACTTCCCACGAGCCGGGTTGTGACAAAAATTCACACTCATTCTTATGTTTAATAAATGTATCGTATAGTGTGTGTGTGTGTGGCAGGCTTACAATGATGGCAAAAAAAACAAATTTGAGAGTGTGCTGACCCTGGTGCTAGAGGGGGCTATAAAAAGTTTGGGAACCACTGCATTAAGGTGTCTGTAATATCATAAATGTGGCAACAACAAATGTAGACATTAGTAAATTGATTCCTATAGCTTCCAGAATATATTTTACAACGGTTGGGGAGTTCCAAGATGCAGGCACGACGGCTTCAAAACAGCGCCCACTATCAGTCATCTAGTTTCTGACTCCCTCCTCTGTGTTTATGGTTAGGGTTAGTTATGGTTAGGGTTAGTTATGGTTAGGGTTAGGGTTAGTTATGGTTAGGGTTAGTTATGGTTAGGGTTAGGGTTAGTTATGGTTAGGGTTAGTTATGGTTAGGGTTAGTTAGGGTTAGGGTTAGTTATGGTTAGGGTTAGTTATGGTTAGGGTTATGGTTAGGGTTAGTTATGGTTAGGGTTAGTTCCTCTGTGTTTATGGTTAGGGTTAGTTAGGGTTAGTTAGGATTAGGGTTAGTTATGGTTAGGGTTAGTTATGGTTAGGGTTAGTTAGGGTTGTGGTTAGTTATGGTTAGGTTTGTTAAGGTTAGGGTTGTGGTTAGTTATGGTTAGGGTTAGTTATGGTTAGGGTTAGTTATGGTTAGGGTTAGTTATGGTTAGGGTTGGGGTTAGTTATGGTTATGGTTAGGGTTAGTTATGGTTAGGGTTAGTTATGGTTAGTGTTAGTTAGGGTTAGGGTTAGTTAGTTAGGGTTAGTTATGGTTAGGGTTAGTTATGGTTAGGGTTAGTTATGGTTAGGGTTAGTTATGGTTAGGGTTAGTTAGGGTTAGGGTTAGTTATGGTTAGGGTTAGTTATGGTTAGGGTTAGTTATGGTTAGGGTTAGTTATGGTTAGTTATGGTTAGGGTTAGTTCCTCTGTGTTTATGGTTAGGGTTAGTTAGGGTTAGGGTTAGTTATGGTTAGGGTTAGTTATGGTTAGGGTTAGTTATGGTTAGGGTTCCTCTGTGTTTTGCCACTGAAACAGGGAGGGGTTCTACTACCAGACATACTGGTTCGACCAACACATCTCTTATTTATCTCTCCCCTTTTTTGCCGAAAACTTGTCAGGGACAAAAGAAAGGCATAGGAAAACAGCCCATCTTCCTCCCTAGCAGTAGAACCAGGTAGTTACCAATAGGGGGAGTGTACGGTTTAGTCAAGGACAGAGGGAAGATGTGTTTCTATAAATGGCTAGTTCCTTTATGATGTACTCTTTGTCCTCTGAGTCTGACAGACATACAGGCTGTACTCTGTCCTCTTCTCTCTCCAACTCTCTTTTGGTTGTTCTCCTCTTTCCATCTGTCCTCTCCTCTCTCCCTTTCTCTATCCCTCTCCTTCCTGGTTACTGCCCCCTACCTCATTCGTTCTCTGTTTTCCTCTCTAAGAGGATTGGCTGTGGCTCTCCCAACATCTGTGCATCACTGCCTAGGGAGGAATGGAGAGAGGGAGGAATAGAGAGAGGGAGGATGGAGAGAGGGAGGAATGGAGGGAGGGAGGAATGGGGGGGGTGAGAGCATGAGCAAGCAAGATAGCAACAGAGAGATTAGGCAAGGCAGAGTGCTGACACACACACACACACACACACACACACACACACACACACACACACACACACACACACACACACACACACACACACACACACACACACACACACACACACACACACACACACACACACACACACACACACACACACATCGACAGCAGCAGAGAGAGTTGCAGCATCCGCATAGTCTGCTCTCCTGCATCCCTCTCTATTTCTCCCTCCCTCTCTCTCTCCCTCTCTCTCTCTCTCTCTTTCTCTCCGTCTGTGTTTTTCTCCATCCTGCCGTCCTGTTCTCCCTCTGCTGTGTTGTCGTGGCGACAGAGCCAGTGCAGCCATGACGACCAGCCAGCAGGATTCTGGTTTCTTTGACATCAGCATCAAGTCTCTGCTGAAGTCCTTAGGAGGCAGTGAGTACAGCTCAGTACTGTGTGTGTGTGTGTGTGTGTTTTGTGTGTTCATGCATGTGTGTGTGTGTTAGCTTTAGGATAGGAGAGAGATCTGTGATTGTGTAGAAAGCACTATGCAGTGCAACTGATTATAGGTCTGTTTACCTTGTAGTGGTGCCATCAGTATATAGGTAGAACACAACACCCTCACACGCTCTCTGAGTTTGTTCGTGAGTTTGTTCGTGCATGTGTGTGTGTGTGTGTGTGTGTGTGTGTGTGTGTGTGTGTGTGTGTGTGTGTGTGTGTGTGAGTGTTTGCTAATGTGTGTTTGTGTGTTTGTATGTATGTTTGTGTGTTTGTGTATGTGTGTTTGCGTTTGTGTGTATGTTTGTGTGTGTTTGTGTGTTTGCCTGTGTGTGTGTGTGTTTGTGTGTTTGCCTGTGTGTGTGTGTGTGTGTGTGTGTGTATGTGTGTGTGTGTGTGTGTGTGTGTGTGTGTGAGTGTTTGCTAATGTGTGATTGTGTGTTTGTATGTATGTTTGTATGTTTGCGTATGTGTGTTTGTTTGTGTGTTTGCCTGTGTGTGTTTGCGTGTGTGTGTTTGTG
>NC_092109.1:38774426-38781926 GCF_045679555.1 Salvelinus alpinus
AGTACTGAGACTGTCCTCTTCACCTTTAGTAACCCTTTAGTACTGAGACTGTCCTCTCCACCTTTAATAACCCTTTAGTACTGAGACTGTCCTCTTCACCTTTAATAACCCTTTAGTACTGAGACTGTCCTCTTCACCTTTAATAACCCTTTAGTACTGAGACTGTCCTCTTCACCTTTAATAATAGTACTGAGACCGTCCTCTTCACCTTTAGTAACCCTTTAGTACTGAGACTGTCCTCTTCACCTTTAATAATAGTACTGAGACTGTCCTCTTCACCTTTAGTAACCCTTTAGTACTGAGACTGTCCTCTCCACCTTTAATAATAGTACTGAGACTGTCCTCTTCACCTTTAGTAACCCTTTAGTACTGAGACTGTCCTCTTCACCTTTAGTAACCCTTTAGTACTGAGACTGTCCTCTTCACCTTTAATAATAGTACTGAGACTGTCCTCTTCACCTTTAGTAACCCTTTAGTACTGAGACTGTCCTCTCCACCTTTAATAACCCTTTAGTACTGAGACTGTCCTCTCCACCTTTAATAACCCTTTAGTACTGAGACTGTCCTCTCCACCTTTAGTAACCCTTTAGTACTGAGACTGTCCTCTTCACCTTTAGTAACCCTTTAGTACTGAGACTGTCCTCTTCACCTTTAATAATAGTACTGAGACTGTCCTCTTCACCTTTAGTAACCCTTTAGTACTGAGACTGTCCTCTTCACCTTTAATAATAGTACTGAGACTGTCCTCTTCACCTTTTATAACCCTTTAGTTATAACCCTTTAGTGTGTGTGTGTGTGTGTGTGTGTGTGTGTGTGTGTGTGTGTGTGTGTGTGTGTGTGTGTGTGTGTGTGTGTGTATGTGTGTGTGTCAGGATGTTGGGTATGTAAGTGAGTGACAACCAACACTATATATATAGCCCTCTGTCGCCCCTCCTCCTCCTCCTCCTCCTCCCCTCCTCCCCTCCTCCCCCGCTCTCTCTCTGGGATATGCTGAAATTCCACCCTGACTTCAGTTTAGACAGCAGCAACAGATCCCTGCCCAACTGCAGAAAACAACTAAGAAACAACCTGAAAACAACCTGAAAACGACTTTCGAATAACCCAGAAACAGCTCGGGACGAGACCTCTGGTTTGTCTGTGTCCTGGTAGATACAGGAAAAGGTTTCAGAGACTGACAACAGGTTACCGACAGAAAAAGAGAGAGAGAGAGAGAAAGTTTGTCTCTGAGTTTTGGAGTTGGGAGACCCTGAAGCAGTCTGAAGCCGTCCTGGATCTGACTCTGGTTTGGCTCTGACCTCTGACCTGGCCATTGGGGAGAGAAGCACCACTTCATGCTTCACCCGGAACACTGAGGAGTTCTGAGGTCACGAGTCACTGCAGCACTGTCATCAAGACGGGTAGATCCTGAAGATACGCGACCGGGGACATAACCTGACACTGAATGTTGTGGACCTCTGATCTGAAAGAAAAGAAGACTGCAGTCGTTCCTGAGGATTCTGTTATGGACCCTTTAGTACTGAGACTGCCCTCTTCACCTTTAATAATAGTACTGAGACTGTCCTCTTCACCTTTAATAATAGTACTGAGACTGTCCTCTTCACCTTTAATAATAGTACTGAGACTGTCCTCTCCACCTTTAGTAACCCTTTAGTACTGAGACTGTCCTCTTCACCTTTAATAACCCTTTAGTACTGAGACTGTCCTCTCCACCTTTAGTAACCCTTTAGTACTGAGACTGTCCTCTTCACCTTTAGTAACCCTTTAGTACTGAGACTGTCCTCTTCACCTTTAGTAACCCTTTAGTACTGAGACTGTCCTCTTCACCTTTAGTACTGAGACTGTCCTCTTCACCTTTAATAATAGTACTGAGACTGTCCTCTTCACCTTTAATAACCCTTTAGTACTGAGACTGTCCTCTCCACCTTTAGTAACCCTTTAGTACTGAGACTGTCCTCTTCACCTTTAGTACTGAGACTGTCCTCTTCACCTTTAATAATAGTACTGAGACTGTCCTCTTCACCTTTAATAACCCTTTAGTACTGAGACTGTCCTCTCCACCTTTAGTAACCCTTTAGTACTGAGACTGTCCTCTTCACCTTTAGTAACCCTTTAGTACTGAGACTGTCCTCTTCACCTTTAGTAACCCTTTAGTACTGAGACTGTCCTCTTCACCTTTAGTACTGAGACTGTCCTCTTCACCTTTAATAATAGTACTGAGACTGCCCTCTTCACCTTTAATAACCCTTTAGTACTGAGACTGTCCTCTTCACCTTTAATAATAGTACTGAGACTGTCCTCTTCACCTTTAATAACCCTTTAGTACTGAGACTGTCCTCTTCACCTTTAATAATAGTACTGAGACTGTCCTCTTCACCTTTAGTAACCCTTTAGTACTGAGACTGTCCTCTTCACCTTTAGTAACCCTTTAGTACTGAGACTGTCCTCTCCACCTTTAATAACCCTTTAGTACTGAGACTGTCCTCTTCACCTTTAATAACCCTTTAGTACTGAGACTGTCCTCTTCACCTTTAATAACCCTTTAGTACTGAGACTGTCCTCTTCACCTTTAATAATAGTACTGAGACCGTCCTCTTCACCTTTAGTAACCCTTTAGTACTGAGACTGTCCTCTTCACCTTTAATAATAGTACTGAGACTGTCCTCTTCACCTTTAGTAACCCTTTAGTACTGAGACTGTCCTCTCCACCTTTAATAATAGTACTGAGACTGTCCTCTTCACCTTTAGTAACCCTTTAGTACTGAGACTGTCCTCTTCACCTTTAGTAACCCTTTAGTACTGAGACTGTCCTCTTCACCTTTAATAATAGTACTGAGACTGTCCTCTTCACCTTTAGTAACCCTTTAGTACTGAGACTGTCCTCTCCACCTTTAATAACCCTTTAGTACTGAGACTGTCCTCTCCACCTTTAATAACCCTTTAGTACTGAGACTGTCCTCTCCACCTTTAGTAACCCTTTAGTACTGAGACTGTCCTCTTCACCTTTAGTAACCCTTTAGTACTGAGACTGTCCTCTTCACCTTTAATAATAGTACTGAGACTGTCCTCTTCACCTTTAGTAACCCTTTAGTACTGAGACTGTCCTCTTCACCTTTAATAATAGTACTGAGACTGTCCTCTTCACCTTTTATAACCCTTTAGTTATAACCCTTTAGTGTGTGTGTGTGTGTGTGTGTGTGTGTGTGTGTGTGTGTGTGTGTGTGTGTGTGTGTGTGTGTGTGTGTGTGTATGTGTGTGTGTCAGGATGTTGGGTATGTAAGTGAGTGACAACCAACACTATATATATAGCCCTCTGTCGCCCCTCCTCCTCCTCCTCCTCCTCCCCTCCTCCCCTCCTCCCCCGCTCTCTCTCTGGGATATGCTGAAATTCCACCCTGACTTCAGTTTAGACAGCAGCAACAGATCCCTGCCCAACTGCAGAAAACAACTTAGAAACAACCTGAAAACAACCTGAAAACGACTTTCGAATAACCCAGAAACAGCTCGGGACGAGACCTCTGGTTTGTCTGTGTCCTGGTAGATACAGGAAAAGGTTTCAGAGACTGACAACAGGTTACCGACAGAAAAAGAGAGAGAGAGAGAGAAAGTTTGTCTCTGAGTTTTGGAGTTGGGAGACCCTGAAGCAGTCTGAAGCCGTCCTGGATCTGACGCTGGTTTGGCTCTGACCTCTGACCTCTGACCTGGCCATTGGGGAGAGAAGCACCACTTCATGCTTCACCCGGAACACTGAGGAGTTCTGAGGTCACGAGTCACTGCAGCACTGTCATCAAGACGGGTAGATCCTGAAGATACGCGACCGGGGACATAACCTGACACTGAATGTTGTGGACCTCTGATCTGAAAGAAAAGAAGACTGCAGTCGTTCCTGAGGATTCTGTTATGGACCCTTTAGTACTGAGACTGCCCTCTTCACCTTTAATAACCCTTTAGTACTGAGACTGTCCTCTTCACCTTTAATAACCCTTTAGTACTGAGACTGTCCTCTTCACCTTTAATAACCCTTTAGTACTGAGACTGTCCTCTTCACCTTTAGTAACCCTTTAGTACTGAGACTGTCCTCTTCACCTTTAATAACCCTTTAGTACTGAGACTGTCCTCTTCACCTTTAATAACCCTTTAGTACTGAGACTGTCCCCTTCACCTTTAATAACCCTTTAGTACTGAGACTGTCCTCTTCACCTTTAGTAACCCTTTAGTACTGAGACTGTCCTCTTCACCTTTAATAACCCTTTAGTACTGAGACTGTCCTCTTCACCTTTAATAACCCTTTAGTACTGAGACTGTCCTCTTCACCTTTAATAATAGTACTGAGACTGTCCTCTTCACCTTTAGTAACCCTTTAGTACTGAGACTGTCCTCTTCACCTTTAGTAACCCTTTAGTACTGAGACTGTCCTCTCCACCTTTAATAATAGTACTGAGACTGTCCTCTTCACCTTTAATAACCCTTTAGTACTGAGACTGTCCTCTCCACCTTTAATAACCCTTTAGTACTGAGACTGTCCTCTTCACCTTTAATAACCCTTTAGTACTGAGACTGTCCTCTTCACCTTTAATAACCCTTTAGTACTGAGACTGTCCTCTCCACCTTTAATAACCCTTTAGTACTGAGACTGTCCTCTTCACCTTTAATAACCCTTTAGTACTGAGACTGTCCTCTTCACCTTTAATAACCCTTTAGTACTGAGACTGTCCTCTTCACCTTTAATAATAGTACTGAGACCGTCCTCTTCACCTTTAGTAACCCTTTAGTACTGAGACTGTCCTCTTCACCTTTAATAATAGTACTGAGACTGTCCTCTTCACCTTTAGTAACCCTTTAGTACTGAGACTGTCCTCTCCACCTTTAATAACCCTTTAGTACTGAGACTGCCCTCTTCACCTTTAATAATAGTACTGAGACTGTCCTCTTCACCTTTAGTAACCCTTTAGTACTGAGACTGTCCTCTTCACCTTTAATAACCCTTTAGTACTGAGACTGTCCTCTTCACCTTCAGTAACCCTTTAGTACTGAGACTGTCCTCTTCACCTTTAGTAACCCTTTAGTACTGAGACTGTCCTCTTCACCTTTAGTAACCCTTTAGTACTGAGACTGTCCTCTTCACCTTTAGTAACCCTTTAGTACTGAGACTGTCCTCTTCACCTTTAGTAACCCTTTAGTACTGAGACTGTCCTCTTCACCTTTAGTAACCCTTTAGTACTGAGACTGTCCTCTTCACCTTTAATAATAGTACTGAGACTGTCCTCTTCACCTTTAGTAACCCTTTAGTACTGAGACTGTCCTCTTCACCTTTAGTAACCCTTTAGTACTGAGACTGTCCTCTTCACCTTTAATAATAGTACTGAGACTGTCCTCTTCACCTTTAGTAACCCTTTAGTACTGAGACTGTCCTCTCCACCTTTAATAACCCTTTAGTACTGAGACTGTCCTCTCCACCTTTAGTAACCCTTTAGTACTGAGACTGTCCTCTTCACCTTTAGTAACCCTTTAGTACTGAGACTGTCCTCTTCACCTTTAGTAACCCTTTAGTACTGAGACTGTCCTCTTCACCTTTAATAACCCTTTAGTACTGAGACTGTCCTCTTCACCTTTAATAACCCTTTAGTACTGAGACTGTCCTCTTCACCTTTAATAATAGTACTGAGACTGTCCTCTTCACCTTTAATAACCCTTTAGTACTGAGACTGTCCTCTTCACCTTCAGTAACCCTTTAGTACTGAGACTGTCCTCTTCACCTTTAATAATAGTACTGAGACTGTCCTCTTCACCTTTTATAACCCTTTAGTACTGAGACTGTCCTCTTCACCTTTAATAACCCTTTAGTACTGAGACTGTCCTCTTCACCTTTAATAACCCTTTAGTACTGAGACTGTCCTCTTCACCTTTAGTAACCCTTTAGTACTGAGACTGTCCTCTTCACCTTTAATAACCCTTTAGTACTGAGACTGTCCTCTTCACCTTTAATAACCCTTTAGTACTGAGACTGTCCTCTTCACCTTTAATAACCCTTTAGTACTGAGACTGTCCTCTTCACCTTTAATAATAGTACTGAGACTGTCCTCTTCACCTTTAGTAACCCTTTAGTACTGAGACTGTCCTCTTCACCTTTAATAATAGTACTGAGACTGTCCTCTTCACCTTTAGTAACCCTTTAGTACTGAGACTGTCCTCTTCACCTTTAGTAACCCTTTAGTACTGAGACTGTCCTCTTCATCTTTAGTAATCCTTTAGTACTGAGACTGTCCTCTTCACCTTTAATAACCCTTTAGTACTGAGACTGTCCTCTTCACCTTTAATAACCCTTTAGTACTGAGACTGTCCTCTTCACCTTTAATAACCCTTTAGTACTGAGACTGTCCTCTTCACCTTTAGTAACCCTTTAGTACTGAGACTGTCCTCTTCACCTTTAGTAACCCTTTAGTACTGAGACTGTCCTCTTCACCTTTAGTAACCCTTTAGTACTGAGACTGTCCTCTTCACCTTTAGTAACCCTTTAGTACTGAGACTGTCCTCTTCACCTTTAGTAACCCTTTAGTACTGAGACTGTCCTCTTCACCTTTAATAATAGTACTGAGACTGTCCTCTTCACCTTTAATAACCCTTTAGTACTGAGACTGTCCCCTTCACCTTTAATAACCCTTTAGTACTGAGACTGTCCTCTTCACCTTTAATAACCCTTTAGTACTGAGACTGTCCTCTTCACCTTTAATAACCCTTTAGTACTGAGACTGTCCTCTTCACCTTTAGTAACCCTTTAGTACTGAGACTGTCCTCTTCACCTTTAGTAACCCTTTAGTACTGAGACTGTCCTCTTCACCTTTAGTAACCCTTTAGTACTGAGACTGTCCTCTTCACCTTTAGTAACCCTTTAGTACTGAGACTGTCCTCTTCACCTTTAGTACTGAGACTGTCCTCTTCACCTTTAATAATAGTACTGAGACTGTCCTCTTCACCTTTAGTAACCCTTTAGTACTGAGACTGTCCTCTTCACCTTTAGTAACCCTTTAGTACTGAGACTGTCCTCTTCACCTTTAGTAACCCTTTAGTACTGAGACTGTCCTCTTCACCTTTAATAATAGTACTGAGACTGTCCTCTTCACCTTTAATAATAGTACTGAGACTGTCCTCTTCACCTTTAGTAACCCTTTAGTACTGAGACTGTCCTCTTCACCTTTAATAATAGTACTGAGACTGTCCTCTTCACCTTTAATAATAGTACTGAGACTGTCCTCTTCACCTTCCAGCCTTTAGTACTGAGACTGGGTACTGGAGGGTGAACCTGGTCTAGTCTCCAGCCTCAGTGGGTGAACCTGGTCTATACTCCAGCCACAGTGGGTGAACCTGGTCTAGTCAACCAGCCACAGTGGGAGAACCTGGTCTAGACTCCAGCCACAGTGGGTGAACCTGGTCTGGTCTCCAGCCACAGTGGGAGAACCTGGTCTAGACTCCAGCCACAGTGGGTGAACCTGGTCTAGTCAACCA
>NC_092109.1:38784426-38791926 GCF_045679555.1 Salvelinus alpinus
GAGAGAGAGACAGAGGGAAGGGGGAGATATATAGAGAGAGAGACAGAGAGAGAGAGACAGAGGGAAGGGGGATATATAGAGAGAGAGAGACAGAGGGAAGGGGAGATATAGAGAGAGAGAGACAGAGGGAAGGGGGAGATATAGAGAGAGAGAGACAGAGGGAAGGGGGAGATATAGAGAGAGAGAGACAGAGGGAAGGGGGAGATATAGAGAGAGAGACAGAGGGAAGGGGGAGATATAGAGAGAGAGACAGACAGAGGGAAGGGGGAGATATAGAGAGAGAGACAGAGGGAAGGGGGAGATATAGAGAGAGAGAGACAGAGGGAAGGGGGAGATATAGAGAGAGAGACAGAGGGAAGGGGGAGATATAGAGAGACAGAGAGAGAGGGAAGGGGAGATAGAGAGAGAGAGAGACAGAGGGAAGGGGGAGATATAGAGAGAGAGACAGAGGGAAGGGGGAGATAGAGGGAAGGGGGAGATATAGAGAGACATAGAGAGAGAGGGAAGGGGGAGATATAGAGAGACAGAGATAGAGGGAGACAGAGAGAGAGACAGAGTGCTGTATTTAGACTGTATCCCAGTAATAGATGGAACTATGTTTTCTGTACAGCAGCGTAAAGAGTTGGTTCATAACATGTGATATAGACTGAACAGCCTTTGGGCCGATATGTCACCGTTGATCTGCTGTGGGTTTGATTGACTGATGGTTTGATTGTGTTTCTGCAGCGTCTCATGTTAAAAACAAGACATGAATGTGACTGACTGATTCATTTATTGATATCCTCTCTCCATAGCCTCTCCGGTGGGCCTGAAGCCACCGCTCCCTCCCAGCAGCGGTCCCTCGTCAGAGAGGAAGGGTCCCGTCGCCATGGTGCCTGTTACCGTGGACCCCGAGAGCAAGCCAGGGGAGTTCGTCCTCAAGAGTCTGTTCGCTAACTTCACCTCCGTCTCCGAGAGGAAGATACGCATCATCATGGCCGAACCACTGGTCAGTGCAGTGTCTCTTTGTCTCTCTCTCTCTTTTCTCTCTCTCTTTTCTCTCTCTCCCTCTCTGTCTCTCTCTTTCTCTCTCACTTTCCCTCTCTCTCTCTCTCTCTCTCTCCCTCTCTGTCTCCCTCTCTCTCTCTCTTTTCTCTCTCTCCCTCTGTCTCTCTCTCTCCCTCTCTGTCTCCCTCTCTCTCTCTCTTTTCTCTCTCTCCCTCTGTCTCTCTCTCTCCCTCTCTGTCTCCCTCTCTCTCTCTCTTTTCTCTCTCTCTCTTTTCTCTCTCTCCCTCTCTCTCTCCCTCTCTCTCTCTCTTTTCTCTCTCTCTCTTTTCTCTCTCCATCTCTGTCTCCCTCTCTCTCTCTCTTTTCTCTCTCTCTCTTTTCTCTCTCTCCCTCTCTGTCTCTCTCTCTCTCTTTCTCCATCTCTCTCTCTCTTTTCTCTCTCTCCCTCTCTGTCTCCCTCTCTCTCTTTCTCCATCTCTCTCTCTCTTTTCTCTCTCTCCCTCTCTGTCTCTCTCTCTCTCTTTCTCCATCTCTCTCTCTCTTTTCTCTCTCACTTTCCCTCTCTCTCTCCTCTCTCTCTCTCACTCTCTCTCTCTCTCTCTTAATGGAATTAAATTCAATTTCAATTCAATTTAAGGGTTTTATTGGCATGGGAAACATATGTTAACATTGCCAAAGAAAGTGATAAGAAGAGATAATAAACAAAAGTGAATTAAACAATAGAAATGAACAGTAAACATTACACCAACAGAAGTTCCAAAAGAATAAAGACATTTCAAATGTCATATTATGTCTATATAGTGTTGTAACGATGTGCAAATAGTTAAAGTACAAAAGGGGAAATGAATAAACATAAATATGGGTTGTATTTACACTGATGTTTGTTCTTCACTGGTTGCCCTTTTCTTGTGGCAACAGGTCACAAATCTTTCTGCTGTGATGGCACACTGTGGAATTTCACCCAGGAGATATGGGAGTTTATCAAAATTGGGTTTGTTTTAAAATTCTTTGTGGATCTGTGTAATCTGAAGGAAATACGTGTCTCTAATATGGTCATACATTGGGCAGGAGGTCAGGAAGTGCAGCTCAGTTTCCACCTCATTTTGTGGGCAGTGTGCACATAGCCTGTCTTCTCTTGAGAGCCAGGTCTGCCTACGGTGGCTTCTCTCAATAGCAAGGCTATGCTCACTGAGTCTGTACATAGTCAAAGCTTTCCTTAAGTTTGGGTCAGTCACAGTGGTTAGGTATTCTGCCACTGTGTACTCTCTGTTTAGGGCCAAATAACATTCTAGTTTGCTCAGTTTTTTTGTTAATTCTTTCCAATGTGTCAAGTAATTATCTTTTTGTTTTCTCATGATTTGGTTGTGTCTAATTGTGTTGGTGTCCTGGGGCTCTGTGGGGTCTGTTTGTGTTTGTGAACAGAGCCCCAGGACCAGCTTGCTTAGGGGACTCTTCTCCAGGTTCATCTCTATGTAGGTGATGGCTTTGTTATGGAAGGTTTGGGAATCACTTCCTTTTAGGTGGTTGTAGAATTTAACGTATCTTTTCTGGATTTTGATAATTAACAGGTATCGGCCTAATTCTGCTCTGCATGCATTATTTGGTGTTTTACGTTGTACACGGAGGATATTTTTGCAGAATTCTGCATGCAGTCTCAATTTGGTGTTTGTACAATTTCTCTCTCCCTCCCTCCCTCCCTCCCTCCCTCCCTCCCTCCCTCCCTCCCTCCCTGTGTCCTATTCCGAAAGACCGCAAAGAACCCATTACTCCTGCCAATAGTCCACCAATTAGTCTCCTCCCTACACTCAGTGAGATATTGGAGGGTATTGTGAGTAGACAAATATGGGAGTACATGGAAAAGAATGATCTGATTACAGCCAATCAGCTTATCGCAAAAACCATTCCACTGCCACTGCATTGGTTGACATGACTGACCAGTGGCTCAATGCTCTGGATAATGGCAGGTTTGTGGGTGTACTATTTTTACATTTCAGTGCAGCATTCCCCCTCTCCCTCCCCCCTCTCTCTCTCGCTCCCTCTCTCTCCCTCCCCTCTCTCTCTTGCTCCCTCTCTCTCCCTCTATCTCTCCCTCTCTCCCCCTCTCACTCTCTCCCCCTCTCCCTCACTCCCCCCTCTCTCTCTCGCTCCCTCTCTCTCCCTCCCCTCTCTCTCTCGCTCCCTCTCTCTCCCTCCCCTCTCTCTCCCTCTATCTCTCCCTCCCTCCCCCCTCTCTCTCTCGCTCCCTCTCTCTCCCTCCCCTCTCTCTCTTGCTCCCTCTCTCTCCCTCTATCTCTCCCTCTCTCCCCCTCTCCCTCTCTCCCCCTCTCCCTCTCTCCCCCTCTCCCCCTCTCCCTCTCTCCCCCTCTCCATCTCTCTACCTCCCTCTCTCCCCCTCTCCCTCTCTCCCTCCCTATCTCCCCCTCTCCTTCTCTCCCCCTCTCCCTCTCTCCCTCTCCCCCCCTCTCCCCCTCTCCCTCTCTCTCCCTCTATCTCTCCCTCTCTCCCCCTCTCCCTCTCTCCCCCTCTCCCTCTCTCTCCCTCTCCCCCTCTCCCTCTCTCCCTCTCTCTCCCTCTCTCTCCCCCTATCTCTCCCTCTCTCCCCCTCTCCCTCTCTCCCTCTCTCCCCCTCTCCCTCTCTCCCTCTCTCCCCCTCTCCCTCTCTCCCCCTCTCCCTCTCTCTCCCTCTATCTCTCCCTCTATCTCTCCCTCTCACTCCCTCACTCTCTCCCCCTCTCCCTCTCTCCCCCTCTCTCTCTCTCTCCCTCCCTCTCTCTCTCTCTCCCTCTCTCCCCCTCTCCCTCTATCTCTCCCCCTCTCCCTCTCTCCCCCTCTCCCTCTCCCCCGCTCCCTCGCTCCCTCTCTCCCCCTCTCCCTCTCTCCCCCTCTCCCTCTCCCTCTCTCCTTCTCTCCCCCTCTCCCTCTCTCCCTCTCTCTCCCTCTCTCCCCCTCTCCCTCTCTCTCCCTCTCTCCCTCCCCCTCCCTCTCTCTCTCCTCTCTCTCCCCCTCTCCCTCTCTCCCCCTCTCCCCCTCTCTCCCTCTATCTCTCCCTCTCTCCCTCTATCTCTCCCTCTCTCTCCCTCACTCTCTCCCCCTCTCCCTCTCTCCCCCTCTCCCCTCTCTCCCTCTCTCTCCCTCTCTCCCCCTCTCTCCTCTCTCCCCCTCTCCCTCTCTCTCCCTCTATCTCTCCCTCTCTCCCTCTCTCTCCCCCTCTCCCTCTCTCCCCTCTCTCCCTCTCCCTCTCCCCCTCTCCCTCTCTCCCCCTCCCTCTCTCTCCCTCTCCCTCTCTCCCCCTCTCCCCCTCTCCCTCTCTCCCCCTCTCCCTCTCTCTCCCTCTATCTCTCCCTCTCTCCTTATCTCTTAGTCTCAGCCGACTTCCATCAGTCTAATAGTTTAAAGGTTGTCACTGTGTGTCACTGAGACATGCCACTAGATTTAGAGAAGCCAAGCTAAAGCAAAGAACGAGGAGCTGCTTTACAGATGAAGCTGTGTGTGTTTGTTAGGGATGTTATATAGCTATAGTTATTGTTACTCATTGTGTTATTGTTGTTCTGTTTCTCTCTGTATCTCTGAAGCATTTCACTGATAGTCTGTTGTTTACGAAGCACGTGACAAATGACATTTGATTTGACTGAAAATGCAGCATGAATCAGTCCGAAAATCGATTCAAACGTTACGAACCGCCGATGTAACATCCTGCTGGTTCACTAATGCTTGATATATTACAATATCTACGATCTTCTGTGAACGAAGGGCAGCAGCCTGTTGAACTAAGACTGTAAATCAAATCACATCACATTTTATTTGTCACATGCGCCGAATACAACAGATGTAGACCTTACCGTGAAATGTTTACTTACAAGCCCTTAACCAACAATGCAGTTTTAAGAAAATACAAAAAAAAGTAAACGATAAGAATAACAAATATTTAAAGAGCAGCGGTAAATAACAATAGCGGGGCTATATACAGGGGGAACAGGTACAGAGTCAATGTGTCAATGTGCGGGGGGCACCGGTGTCGAGGTTATTGAGGTAATTATGTACATGCAGGTGGGTTGTTAAGATAATAACAGAGTAGTAGCAGCAGAGTGGGGGGGTGAAAATAGTCTGGGTAGCCATTTGATTAGCAGTTCAGGAGTCTTATGGCTTGGGGGTAGAAGCTGTTTAGAAGCCTCTTGGACCTAGACTTGGTGCTCCGGTACCGCTTGCCGTGCGGTAGCAGAGAGAACAATCTATGACTTGGGTGGCTGGAGTCTTTAACAATTTTTAAGGCCTTCCTCTGAAATCGCCTGGTATCGAGAAGCAATTCATGACTACAGACGTGAGTGCTACGGGTCGGTAGTCATTTAGGAAGGTTACCTTAGTGTTCTTGGGCACAGGGACTATGGTGGTCTGCTTGAAACATGTTGGTATTACAGACTGGGCCAGAGAGAGGTTGAAAAACTCCGTGAAGACACTTGACAGCTGGTCAACTCATTTTCTGACTACGTATCCTGGTAATCCGTCCGACCCTGCGGCCTTGTGAATGTTAGCCTGTTTAAAGGTCTTAGTCGTACTCGGCTACGGAGAGCGACATCACACTTGGTTTTGGTCGTTTTGCTTTAAACAGAGTGCCTTTGGTCATTTTTACATAAACAGGGTAAAGTTGTAATGTCATAACAAGGACAGCAATAGTTTTTGCGAGCCACACTGGTCAGAACAGGAGAAGAGCAGCTTTCCTCCGTAGAGTTTCAAACAGTCAAAACCTTTGGCATTTTAGACGGGGTTGAAATCAAAGCTATGCTATATTATTTTTAGCTAAATATCGACATATTACTAGTTTAAAACATTTTAAAAAGACAAGTTAATCTAATTAATTTATCTGGGGGTTTCAGATGAAAAGTGACCCCTAATCTGGTCTCGGGTCTCGGGTCCATATCGGGTCCATATCGGGGTCCATATCGGGGACCATATCGGGGTCCATATCGGGTCCATATCGGGGTTCATATCGGGTCATATCGGGTTCCATATCGGGTCCATATCGGGTCCATATCGGGTCCATATCGGGTCCATATCGGGGTCCACATCGGGTCCATATCGGGGTCCATATCGGGTCCATATCGGGGTCCATATCGGGTCCATATCGGGTTCCATATCGGGGTCATATCGGGGTCCATATCGGGGTCATATCGGGTTCCATATCGGGTTCCATATCGGGTCCATATCGGGTCCATATCGGGTCCATATCGGGGTCCACATCGGGTCCATATCGGGGTCCATATCGGGTCCATATCGGGGTCCATATCGGGTCCATATCGGGTTCCATATGCAGGGGTCCATATCGGGGTCATATGGGTTCCATGTGGGTCCATATCGGGTTGGTCATATGGGTCCTGGGGTCCATATCGGGTGGTCCATATCGGGTCCATGTGGGTCCATGTCAGGGTCCATATCGGGTCCATATCGAGGGTCCATATCGGGGTCCATATCGGGTCCATATCGGAGGTCCATATCGGGTCCATATCGGGTTCCATATCGGGTCCATATCGGGTTATCGGGTTCCATATCGGGTCCATATCGGGTCCATGTCGGGTCCATATCGGGGTCCATATCGGGTTCCATATCGGGTCCAGTAGTCGGGTTCCATGTGGGGTTCATATCGGGTCCATGTCGGGTTCCATATCGGTTCCATATCGGGTCCATATCGGGTTCCATATCGGGTCCATATCGGGGTCCATATCGGGTCCATATCGGGTTCATATCGGGTCATATCAGGGTCCATATCAGGTTCCATATCGGGTCCATATCAGGTTCCATATCGGGTCCATACCGGGTCCATATCGGGGTCCATATCGGTGACCATATCGGGTTCCATATCGGGTCCATATCGGGTTCCATATCGGGTTCCATATCGGGGTCCATATCGGGTTCCATATCGGGTCCATATCGGGTCCATATCAGGGTCCATATCGGGGTCCATATTGGGGTCCATATTGGGGTCCATATCGGGTCCATATCGGGTTCCATATCGGGTCCATATCGGGTCCATATCGGGTCCATATCGGGGTCCATATCGGGTCCATATCGGGTTCCATGTCGGGTTCCAGTATCGGGTCCATGTCGGGGTCCACATGAGGGGTCATATCGGGTTCCATGTCGGGTCCATGTCGGGTCCATGTTGGGCCCATGTCGAGGTCATATGTGGGGTCCATGTCGGGGTGCATATCAGGTTCCATATCGGGTCCATGTCGGGTTCATGTGGGGGTCCATGTCGGGTCCATGTCGGGTCCATGTCGGGGTCCATGTGGGGTCCATGTGGGGTCCATATCGGGGGCATGTCGGGTCCATGTCGGGTCCATGTCGGGTCCATCTGGGGGTCCATGTCGGGGTCCATGTCGGGTCCATATCTGGTTCCATGTCGGGTCCATGTCAGGGTCCATATCGGGTCCATGTCGGGTTGCATATGGGGGTCCATGTCGGGTTCCATATCGGGGTCCATGTCGGGTCCATGTCGGGTCCATGTTGGGGTCCATGTCG
>NC_092109.1:38796926-38834426 GCF_045679555.1 Salvelinus alpinus
TCAGTCCAGCCTCTCTCAGCCTATTGCGGACAGTCTGAACACTGATGGAGGGATTGTGAGTTCCTGGAGTATCTCAGGCAGTTGTTGTTGCCATCCTGTACCTGTCCCGCAGGTGTGATGTTCGGATGTACTGATCCTGTGCAGGTTTTGTTACACGTGGTCTGCCACTGCGAAGATGATCAGCTGTCCGTCCTGTCTCCCTGTAGCACTGTCTTAGGCGTCTCACAGTACGGACATTGCAATTTATTGCCCTGGCCACATCTGCAGTCCTCATGCCTAAAGCACGTTCACACAGATGAGCAGGGACCCTGGGCATCTTTCTTTTAGTGTTTTTCAGAGTCAGTCAATATCTCTCTCTTCTCTTCCTCTCTCTCTCTCTCTCTCTCTCTTTTCCTCCCTCCCCCTCTCTCTCTCTCTCTCCTCAGATCCCACTCCATCCTCTGATGGATGGGTTGATTCAGGAAGTTATTAACCTGGCTTTCAAACACTTCAAGTACAAGGAGGGCTACCTTGGTCCCAACACAGGGAACATGCACATGGTGGCTGACCTCTATGCTGAGGTGGTGGGGGTCGTCGCGCAGTCCAGGTAGGAGGGTGCACACACACACACACACACACACACACACACACACACACACACACACACACACACACACACACACACACACACACACACACACACACACACACACACACACACACACACACACACACACACACACACACACACACACACACACACACACACACACACACACACACACACACACACACACACACACACACAGACACAAACACATACACACACACACACACACACACACACACACACACACACACACACACACACACACACACACACACACACACACACACACACACACAGACACACACACACACACACACACACACACACACACACACACACAAACACAAACACACACACACACACACACACACACACACACACACACACACACACACACACACACACACACACACACACAAACACGTACACATACACACACACAAACACACACACATACACAGATGGCGATGGTAAAAGATGATTGTACCTCTGTGTGTGTGATGTAGTGTGTGATGTAGTGTGTGATTTGAGCTAGGCCATGACTGACACCATTATAGTGATGGAAGGTTGTTGGGCCACAGATACACAGTATTTTGGTGGTTTTAGGAGGGGGTGTTATGCCTCTCAGTAATCCAGTGAGGCCCAGTCAGGACAGGACAGATGGAGACCCAACTACTATAACCTCTTTACAGATTATCTCCCAATAGCCTGGTACGGAACACACATTATCTCACAATAGCCTGGTACGGGAACACACATTATCTCCCAATAGCCTGGTACGGAACACACATTATCTCCCAATAGCCTGGTACGGGAACACACATTATCTCACAATAGCCTGGTACGGGAACAAACACTATCTCCCAATAGCCTGGTACGGGAACACACATTATCTCCCAATAGCCTGGTACAGAACACACATTATCTCCCAATAGCCTGGTACGGGACACACATTATCTCACAATAGCCTGGTACGGAACACACATTATCTCCCAATAGCCTGGTATGGAACACACATTATCTCCCAATAGCCTGGTACGGGACAAACATTATCTCCCAATAGCCTGGTATGGAACACACATTATCTCCCAATAGCCTGGTACGGAACACACATTATCTCCCAATAGCCTGGTACGGAACACACATGATCTCCCAATAGCCTGGTATGGAACACACATTATCTCCCAATAGCCTGGTACGGAACACACATGATCTCCCAATTGCCTGGTACGGGAACACACATGATCTCCCAATAGCCTGGTACGGGAACACACATGATCTCCCAATAGCCTCGTACGGGAACACACATTATCTCCCAATAGCCTGGTACGGGAACACACATGATCTCCCAATAGCCTGGTACGGAACACACATGATCTCCCAATAGCCTGGTACGGGAACACACATGATCTCCCAATAGCCTGGTACGGTAACACACATGATCTCCCAATAGCCTGGTATGGAACACACATTATCTCCCAATAGCCTGGTACGGGAACACACATGATCTCACAATAGCCTGGTACGGAACACACATGATCTCCCAATAGCCTGGTATGGAACACACATGATCTCCCAATAGCCTGGTATGGAACACACATTATCTCCCAATAGCCTGGTATGGAACACACATGATCTCCCAATAGCCTGGTACGGGAACACACATGATCTCCCAATAGCCTGGTACGGAACACACATTATCTCCCAATAGCCTGGTACGGAACACACATGATCTCACAATAGCCTGGTATGGAACACACATTATCTCCCAATAGCCTGGTATGGAACACACATTATCTCCCAATAGCCTGATGCAACACAACTAAATACACAAACAAACAAAGCAGGAGAAAGGAGATGGAGATAACGGTAGCTGTATAAACTGTACGTATATAGACACTGTTAGCTATATGTATAAAGATGTATCAGATTGGCGTGATAAGTGACGTATTGATTTACCTCCCGTGTTGTGTCTGTGCTACCAGATTCCCCGCTGTGAGGAAGAAGTTCATCTCTGAGCTGAAGGAGTTGAGACAGAAGGAACAGAACCACTATGTTTTCCAGTCTACCATCAGCCTCATCATGGGAGTCAAGTTCTTCAGGATCAAGATGTACCCTGTGGAGGACTTCGAGGCCTCCTTCCAGTTCATGCAGGTGTGTGGGTAATACGTCCTCTCTCAAAGACATGTGTCTGGTTTATTTAGTTTGTGTGTGTGTGTGTGTGTGTGTGTGTGTGTGTGTGTGTGTGTGTGTGTGTGTGTGTGTGTGTGTGTGTGTGTGTGTGTGTGTGTGTGTGTGTGTGCGTGCGTGCGTGCGTGCGTACGTGCGTGCGTGTGGTGGATGTGTATCGTTACTGCCTCGTTGAGACCTAGATGTACCTTCGCCCCGGATCCAAAATGGCCGCGTTTACTGAATCCAGTCAGTAGTCATGTATGTTTTGTTTGGTGTGTCTCTCAGTTTATCTCAGTGTTGTAGGAGTGTGCATAATCATATGATGTATCTCTCTCTCTAGGAGTGTGCATAATCATATGATGTATCTCTCTCTAGGAGTGTGCATAACCATATGATGTATCTCTCTCTCTCTAGGAGTGTGCATAATCATATGATGTATCTCTCTCTAGGAGTGTGCATAATCATATGATGTATCTCTCTCTAGGATTGTGCATAATCATATGATGTATCTCTCTCTCTAGGAGTGTGCATAATCATATGATGTATCTCTCTCTCTAGGAGTGTGCATAATCATATGATGTATCTCTCTCTAGGAGTGTGCATAATCATATGATGTATCTCTCTCTCTAGGAGAGTGCATAATCATATGATGTATCTCTCTCTCTCTCTAGGAGTGTGCATAATCATATGATGTATCTCTCTCTAGGAGTGTGCATAATCATATGATGTATCTCTCTCTAGGAGTGTGCATAATCATATGCTGTATCTCTCTCTCTCTAGGAGTGTTCATAATCATATGATGTATCTCTCTCTAGGAGTGTGCATAATCATATGATGTATCTCTCTCTAGGAGTGTGCATAATCATATGCTGTATCTCTCTCTCTCTAGGAGTGTTCATAATCATATGATGTATCTCTCTCTCTAGGAGTGTGCATAATCATATGATGTATCTCTCTCTCTCTAGGAGTGTGCATAATCATATGATGTATCTCTCTCTCTAGGAGTGTGCATAATCATATGATGTATCTCTCTCTAGGAGTGTGCATAATCATATGATGTATCTCTCTCTCTAGGAGTGTGCATAATCATATGCTGTATCTCTCTCTCTCTAGGAGTGTTCATAATCATATGATGTATCTCTCTCTCTCTAGGAGTGTGCATAATCATATGATGTATCCCTCTCTAGGAGTGTGCATAATCATATGCTGTATCTCTCTCTCTCTAGGAGTGTTCATAATCATATGATGTATCTCTCTCTCTAGGAGTGTGCATAATCATATGATGTATCTCTCTCTCTAGGAGTGTGCATAATCATATGATGTATCTGTATCTCTCTCTCTAGGAGTGTGCATAATCATATGATGTATCTCTCTCTAGGAGTGTGCATAATCATATGATGTATCTCTCTCTCTAGGAGAGTGCATAATCATATGATGTATATCTCTCTCTCTCTAGGAGTGTGCATAATCATATGATGTATCTCTCTCTCTCTAGGAGTGTGCATAATCATATGATGTATCCCTCTCTAGGAGTGTGCATAATCATATGATGTATCTCTCTCTCAGGAGTGTTCATAATCATATGATGTATCTCTCTCTAGGAGTGTGCATAATCATATGATGTATCTCTCTCTGCTCTCTCTAGGAGTGTGCATAATCATATGATGTATCTCTTCTCTAGGAGTGTGCATAATCATATGATGTATCTCTCTCTAGGAGTGTGCATAATCATATGCTGTATCTCTCTCTCTAGGAGTGTTCATAATCATATGATGTATCTCTCTCTCTAGGAGTGTGCATAATCATATGATGTATCTCTCTCTCTCTAGGAGTGTGCATAATCATATGATGTATCTCTCTCTCTAGGAGTGTGCATAATCATATGATGTATCTCTCTCTAGGAGTGTGCATAATCATATGATGTATCTCTCTCTAGGAGTGTTCATAATCATATGATGTATCTCTCTCTAGGAGTGTGCATAATCATATGATGTATCTCTCTCTCTAGGAGTGTGCATAATCATATGATGTATCTCTCTCTAGGAGTGTGCATAATCATATGCTGTATCTCTCTCTCTAGGAGTGTGCATAACCATATGATGTATCTCTCTCTCTAGGAGTGTGCATAACCATATGATGTATCTCTCTCTCTAGGAGTGTGCATAACCATATGATGTATCTCTCTCTCTAGGAGTGTGCATAATCATATGATGTATCTCTCTCTCTAGGAGTGTGCATAACCATATGATGTATCTCTCTCTCTAGGAGTGTGCATAACCATATGATGTATCTCTTCTCTCTAGGAGTGTGCATAACCATATGATGTATCTCTCTCTCTAGGAGTGTGCATAACCATATGATGTATCTCTCTCTCTAGGAGTGTGCATAATCATATGATGTATCTCTCTCTCTCTAGGAGTGTGCATAATCATATGATGTATCTCTCTCTAGGAGTGTGCATAATCATATGATGTATCTCTCTCTAGGAGTGTGCATAATCATATGATGTATCTCTCTCTCTAGGAGTGTGCATAATCATATGATGTATCTCTCTCTCTAGGAGTGTGCATAACCATATGATGTATCTCTCTCTCTAGGAGTGTGCATAATCATATGATGTATCTCTCTCTCTAGGAGTGTGCATAATCATATGATGTATCTCTCTCTCTAGGAGTGTGCATAACCATATGATGTATCTCTCTCTCTAGGAGTGTGCATAATCATATGATGTATCTCTCTCTAGGAGTGTGCATAATCATATGATGTATCTCTCTCTCTAGGAGTGTGCATAATCATATGATGTATCTCTCTCTCTAGGAGTGTGCATAATCATATGATGTATCTCTCTCTAGGAGTGTGCATAATCATATGATGTATCTCTCTCTCTAGGAGTGTGCATAACCATATGATGTATCTCTCTCTCTAGGAGTGTGCATAATCATATGATGTATCTCTCTCTAGGAGTGTGCATAATCATATGATGTATCTCTCTCTCTAGGAGTGTGCATAACCATATGATGTATCTCTCTCTAGGAGTGTGCATAACCATATGATGTATCTCTCTCTCTAGGAGTGTGCATAACCATATGATGTATCTCTCTCTCTAGGAGTGTGCATAACCATATGATGTATCTCTCTCTCTAGGAGTGTGCATAACCATATGATGTATCTCTCTCTCTAGGAGTGTGCATAATCATATGATGTATCTCTCTCTCTAGGAGTGTGCATAACCATATGATGTATCTCTCTCTCTAGGAGTGTGCATAACCATATGATGTATCTCTCTCTCTAGGAGTGTGCATAACCATATGATGTATCTCTCTCTCTAGGAGTGTGCATAACCATATGATGTATCTCTCTCTCTAGGAGTGTGCATAATCATATGATGTATCTCTCTCTCTAGGAGTGTGCATAATCATATGATGTATCTCTCTCTAGGAGTGTGCATAATCATATGATGTATCTCTCTCTAGGAGTGTGCATAATCATATGATGTATCTCTCTCTCTAGGAGTGTGCATAATCATATGATGTATCTCTCTCTAGGAGTGTGCATAACCATATGATGTATCTCTCTCTCTAGGAGTGTGCATAATCATATGATGTATCTCTCTCTCTAGGAGTGTGCATAATCATATGATGTATCTCTCTCTAGGAGTGTGCATAACCATATGATGTATCTCTCTCTCTAGGAGTGTGCATAATCATATGATGTATCTCTCTCTCTAGGAGTGTGCATAACCATATGATGTATCTCTCTCTAGGAGTGTGCATAATCATATGATGTATCTCTCTCTCTAGGAGTGTGCATAACCATATGATGTATCTCTCTCTAGGAGTGTGCCCAGTATTTCCTGGAGGTAAAGGATAAGGACATTAAACATTCTCTGGCTGGACTCTTCGTAGAGATACTGGTTCCTGTAGCTGCAGTAAGTCTACCCTACGTCAGTCTGTCTCTGCACCAGTCCGTCTCTGCACCAGTCTGTCTATACACCAGTCTGTATCAACACCAGTCTGTCTCTGTACCAGTTTATCTCTACACCAGTTTGTATCTACACCAGTCGCATATCCTCTCATATCCTCTCATATCCTCTCATATCCCCTCATATCCCCTCATATCCTCTCATATCTTCTCATATCCCCTCATATCTTCTCATATCCTCTCATATCCCCTCATATCTTCTCATATCCTCTCATATCATCTCATATCTTCTCATATCCTCTCACATCTCTCTCATATCCTCTCATATCTTCTCATATCTTCTCATATCCGCTCATATCTTCTCATATCCTATCACATCTCTCCCATATCCTCTCATATCCTCTCATATCCTCTCATATCTTCTCATATCCTCTCATATCCCCTCATATCTTCTCATATCCTCTCACATCTCTCTCATATCCTCTCATATCTTCTCATATCGTCTCATATCCTCTAATATCCTCTCATATCCGCTCATATCTTCTCATATCCTCTCACATCTCTCCCATATCCTCTCATATCCTCTCATATCCTATCATATCTTCTCATATCCCCTCATATCTTCTCATATCCTCTCATAACCCCTCATATCTTCTCATATCCTCGCACATCTCTCTCATATCCTCTCATATCTTCTCATATCTTCTCCTATCCGCTCATATCTTCTCATATCCTATCACATCTCTCCCATATCCTCTCATATCCTCTCATATCCTCTCATATCTTCTCATATCCTCTCATATCTTCTCATATCCTCTGACATCTCTCTCATATCCTCTCATATTCTCTCATATCCTCTCATATCTTCTCATATCTTCTCATATCCGCTCATATCTTCTCATATCCTATCACATCTCTCCCATATCCTCTCATATCCTCTCATATCCTCTCATATCCTCTCATATCATATCATATCCTCTCATATCTTTTCATATCCTCTGACATCTCTCTCATATCCTCTCATATCCCCTCATATCCTCTCATATCCTCTCATATCCTCTCATATCCTCTCATATCTTCTCATATCCTCTCATATCCTCTCATATCCTCTCATATCCTCTCATATTTTCTCATATCATCTCATATCTTCTCATATCCTCTGACATCTCTCTCATATCCTCTCATATCCTCTCATATCTTCTCATATCCTCTCATATCCTCTCATATCCTCTCATATCCTCTCATATTTTCTCATATCCTCTCATATCTTCTCATATCCTCTGACATCTCTCTCATATCCTCTCATATCCTCTCATATCTTCTCATATCTTTTCATATCCTCTCACATCTCTCTCATATCCTCTCATATCCCCTCATATCCTCTCATATCCTCTCATATCCTCTCATATCCTCTCATATCTTCTCATATCTTCTCATATTCTTTCATATCTTCTCATATTCTCTCATATCTCTCTGAGTCTCTCCTCTAACTCTACATGTATGTAATCATGTTGTAATGTGCCTAATCAATCAACAATGTCACTGGAGATATTAGTCCCCCGTAGCCACAGTCTCTATACCATATCTTGAAATCTTTCATATCTATTATAATGTACCTGTGCTGTACGTAGGTCTATGTGTAACCCCTCTGCTCTGTGTATGACCTATGACCTTTTCCCTTTGACCTTCCAGACGGTGAAGAACGAGGTGAATGTTCCGTGTCTGAGGAACTTTGTAGAGAGTCTGTATGACACTACGCTGGACCTGTCCTCTAGGAAGAAACACTCTCTGGTCAGTCTATACCACACTATTACTGTACTGGTCAGTCTATACCACACTATTACTGTACTGGTCAGTCTATAACACACTATTACTGTACTGGTAAGTCTATACCACACTATTACTGTACTGGTCAGTCTATACCACTCTATTACTGTACTGGTCAGTCTATACCACACTATTACTGTACTGGTCAGTCTATACCACTCTATTACTGTACTGGTCAGTCTATACCACACTATTACTGTACTGGTCAGTCTATACCACTCTATTACTGTACTGGTCAGTCTATACCACACTATTACTGTACTGGTCAGTCTCTACCACTCTATTACTGTACTGGTCAGTCTATACCACACTATTACTGTACTGGTCAGTCTATACCACTCTATTACTGTACTGGTCAGTCTATACCACACTATTACTGTACTGGTCAGTCTATACCACACTATTACTGTACTGGTCAGTCTATACCACACTATTACTGTACTGGTCAGTCTCTACCACTCTATTACTGTACTGGTCAGTCTATACCACACTATTACTGTACTGGTCAGTCTATACCACTCTATTACTGTACTGGTCAGTCTATACCACACTATTACTGTACTGGTCAGTCTATACCACTCTATTACTGTACTGGTCAGTCTATACCACACTATTACTGTACTGGTCAGTCTATACCACTCTATTACTGTACTGGTCAGTCTATACCACACTATTACTGTGATGGTCAGTCTATACCACTCTATTACTGTACTGGTCAGTCTATACCACACTATTACTGTACTGGTCAGTCTATACCACTCTATTACTATACCGGTCAGTCTATGTCACTCTATTACTATACTGGTCAGTCTATTATTGTACTGGTCAGTCTATACCACTCTATTACTGTACTGGTCAGTCTATACCACACTATTACTGTACTGGTCAATCTATTACTGTACTGGTCAGTCTATACCACACTATTACTGTACTGGTCAGTCTATACCACACTATTACTGTACTGGTCAGTCTATACCACACTATTACTGTACTGGTCAGTCTATGTCACTCTATTACTGTAATGGTCAGTCTATACCACTCTATTACTGTACTGGTCAGTCTATGTCACTCTATTACTATACTGGTCAGTCTATTATTGTACTGGTCAGTCTATACCACTCTATTACTCTACTGGTCAGTCTATGTCACTCTATTACTATACTGGTCAGTCTAGTATTGTACTGGTCAGTCTATACCACACTATTACTGTACTGGGCAGTCTATACCACTCTATTACTGTACCGGTCAGTCTATTATTGTACTGGTCAGTCTATACCACACTATTACTGTACTGGTCAGTCTATACCACACTATTACTGTACTGGTCAGTCTATTACTGTACTGGTCAGTCTATACCACTCTATTACTGTACTGGTCAGTCTATACCACACTATTACTGTACTGGTCAGTCTATACCACTATATTACTGTACTGGTCAGTCTATTACTGTACTGGTCAGTCTATACCACTATATTACTGTACTGGTCAGTCTATACCACTATATTACTGTACTGGTCAGTCTATACCACTCTATTACTGTACTGGTCAGTCTATTACTGTACTGGTCAGTCTATACCACCCTATTACTGTAATGGTCAGTCTATACCACTCTATTACTGTACTGGTCAGCCTATACCACACTATTACTGTACTGGTCAGTCTATATCACTCTATTACTGTACTGGTCAGTCTATACCAGTCTATTACTGTACTGGTCAGTCTATACCACTATATTACTGTACTGGTCAGTCTATACCACTCTATTACTATACTGGTCAATCTATTACTGTACTGGTCAGTCTATATCACTCTATTACTGTACTGGTCAGTCTATACCACTCTATTACTGTACTGGTCAGTCTATACCAGTCTATTACTGTACTGGTCAGTCTATACCACTCTATTACTCTACTGATCAGTCTATACCACACTATTACTGTACTGGTCAGTCTATTACTCTACTGGTCAGTCTATTACTGTACCGGTCAGTCTATACCACTCTATTACTGTACTGGTCAGTCTATTACTGTACTGGTCAGTCTATTCCACTATATTACTGTACTTGTTAGTCTATACCACACTATTACTGTACAGGTCAGTTTCTTTACATATTTCAGCTTTAAGTCATGTCTCCTTTCCTCACCTACCACTGATTAATGAATGGACTCCAGGTATAGTCTGGCCCCATAGTATTAATGAATGGACTCCAGGTATAGTCTGGTCCCATAGTATTAATGAATGGACTCCAGGTATAGTCTGGTCCCATAGTATTAATGAATGGACTCCAGGTATAGTCTGGTCCCATAGTATTAATGAAAGGACTCCAGGTATAGTCTGGTCCCATAGTATTAATGAATAGACTCCCGGTATAGTCTGGCCCCATAGTATTAATGAAAGGACTCCAGGTATAGTCTGGTCCCATAGTATTAATGAATGGACTCCAGGTATAGTCTGGTCCCCATAGTATTAATGAATGGACTCCAGGTATAGTCTGGTCCCATAGTATTAATGAATGGACTCCAGGTATAGTCTGGTCCCATAGTATTAATGAATGGACTCCAGGTATAGTCTGGTCCCATAGTATTACTGAATGGACTCCAGGTATAGTCTGGTCCCATAGTATTAATGAATGGACTCCAGGTATAGTCTGGTCCCATAGTATTACTGAATGGACTCCAGGTATAGTCTGGTCCCATAGTATTAATGAATAGACTCCGGGTATAGTCTGGTCCCATAGTATTAATGAATGGACTCCAGGTATAGTCTGGTCCCATAGTATTAATGAATGGACTCCAGGTATAGTCTGGCCCCATAGTATTAATGAAAGGACTCCAGGTATAGTCTGGTCCCCATAGTATTAATGAATGGACTCCAGGTATAGTCTGGCCCCATAGTATTAATGAATGGACTCCAGGTATAGTCTGGCCCCATAGTATTAATGAAAGGACTCCAGGTATAGTCTGGTCCCATAGTATTAATGAAAGGACTCCAGGTATAGTCTGGTCCCATAGTATTCATGAATGGACTCCAGGTATAGTCTGGTCCCATAGTATTAATGAATAGACTCCAGGTATAGTCTGGTCCCATAGTATTAATGAATGGACTCCAGGTATAGTCTGGTCCCATAGTATTAATGAATGGACTCCAGGTATAGTCTGGTCCCATAGTATTAATGAATGTGAGAGGAGAAGGGGGGGGGGGGGGGGGGGGGGTGGTACGTGGTGTTGGGACACAGTCCATTGATATATTTATGGGCTGTTGGTTTCTCTCAATAGTTGTTGTCGTCGTAGTTGTTGTTTTTGTGTGTGGTTGTTTATTTGTCCCCTTGTGGCTTTCACTACCTCCTTCGAATGGTGCTAGAAATGTCACCCGCATACTAAACGTGTTTGTTTTGTTTGGGATTCTTCAAATACCCTCCATCCAGCCAACCAGACATTAAGACAAGACTTCAATAGACTGTCTGTCACTCCTCTTCTTCCTCCTCCTCCTCACTCCTTCATTACCAAGATGTTTTTTTTCACATGTTCCAGATGAGTACACACACACACTACCCTGTCATGCCAGAGCTGACGGGACCAAAAGGAGCAGGAAGATAATTACACGCTGTTTGTTTGTCCCTACATGCTGTTCTTCCTCATTCCGCCACACCCCTACCCTTCAATCTGTACTCTACTGACTGACAGAGAGAGTGGTTGAGAGTTGATAAACAAGTTAACCAAAACAAAGGCAAAATCTACTCGTGTTTTGTAGATTTCAAGAAAGCATTTGATTCAATTTGGCACGAAGGTCTTTTTTATAAACTAATACAAAGTGGTATTGGAGGGAAAACATATGATTTTATTAAATCAATGTACACTAAAAACAAATATGCGGTTAAAATTGGCAACAAGCAAACAGACTTCTTCTCTCAGGGGCGTGGAGTGAAACAGGGCTGCCCAATAAGTCCAACATTATTTAACATCTACATTAATGAATTGGCAAAAACATTAGAAGAATCGGCAGCACCTGGTATCACCCTACACAACACTGAAATCAAGTGTCTGCTGTACGCAGATTACCTGGTGCTGCTGTCTCCCACTAAAGAGGGGTTACAGCAGCACCTAGATCGTCTTCACAGGTTCTGTCAGACCTGGGCTCTGACCGTTAACCTAAAAAAACGAATATAATGATATTCCAAAAAAGGTCCGGAAATAAGGATGACAAATATAAATTCTATTTGGACACAGTTCTATTAGAACACACCAAAAACTACACATATCTAGGACTAAATATCAGCAATACAGGTAGCTTTCACATGGCTGTGAATGAGCTGATGGACAAAGCAAGAAGAGCATTCTATGCCATTAAAAAGAACATCAAAATTGAAATTCCAATTAGAATCTGGCTCAAAATTTTTCAATCAGTTATAGAACCAATTGCTCTATATTGCAGTGAAGTATGGGGTCCACTCTCTAAAAATGAATTTACTAAATGGGACAAACATCCAATTGAAATATTGCATGCAGAGTTTTGCAAGACTGTATTGCAAGTACAAAGAAAAACTCAAAATAATGCATGTAGGGCAGAATTGGGCCAATACCCCCTCCTCATTCGAATAGAAAAAAGAGCCATCAAATTTTACAACCATCTAAAAACAAGTGACCCTAAAACATTCCATCACACAGCTCTACAATGTCAAGAGAAGAAACCAGAGAAGAGTCCCCTCAGCCAGCTGGTTCTGAGGCTCAGTTCACCAACCCAAACCAACCCCATAGAACCTCGGGACAGCCCTCAGAAAATCTGGCCCAACCAAATCATCACAAAAAAAAAATACCAAAAAAATACATATTGTAACGGCTGTCGCTCTCCTCATCCTCGGACGAGGTGAGGAGAGAAGGATCTTCAGACCAAAATGCAGCTTGAGGGAAATAAGCCATCTTTATTATAAATACGACGATGGCAACACGAAAACACAAACACTTTCAAATTTACAAAATAACAAAACGACGTATACGAAACCTGAACATAAACTTACATAACTAATACGTAACACTTACGGACAGGAAACATACTACATCGAAACGAAACGAACAACCGAAACAATCCCGTATGGTGTAAGACATAACACAGACACAGGAGACAATCACCCACAAACAAACAGTGAGAATGCCCTACCTAAATATGACTCTTGATTAGAGGAAAACGCAAACCACCTGCCTCTAATCAAGAGCCATACCAGGCAAACCAAAACCAACATAGAAACGAATAACATAGACTGCCCACCCAAAACACATGCCCTGACCATAAACACATAAAAACAACATAAAACAGGTCAGGACTGTTACAGTACCCCCCCCTCAAGATGCGCACGCCGGGCGCACAAGCACAAAGTCCAGGGGAGGGTCCGGGTGGGCAGTTGACCACGGTGGTGGTTCCGGCTCAGGACGCTGTCCCCATACCACCATAGTCACTCCCCTCTTCTGTCTACCCCTTCTACTGACCACCCTAACACTACCTTCCCCTAAATAAACAGCTAGCACCGGGACAAGGGGCAGCACCGGGACAAGGGGTAGCACCGGGACAAGGGGCAGCACCAGAACAAGGGGCAGCACCAGGATAAGGACCATCACCGGAATAAGGGGCAGCACCGGGACAAGGGACAGCACCGGGACAAGGGGCAGCACCGGGACAAGGGGCAGCACCGGGACAAGGGGCAGCACCGGGACAAGGGGCAGCACCGGGACAAGGGGCAACACCGGGACAAGGGGCAGATCCCGGCTGAAGGACTCTGGCAGGTCCTGTTTGGACGGCTCTGGCAGGTCCATGCAGGCTGACGGCTCTCGACGCTCATGGCAGACTGACGGCTCTCTACGCTCATGGCAGGCTGACGGCTCTCGACGCTCATGGCAGGCTGACGGCTCTCGACGCTCATGGCAGGCTGACGGCTCTCGACGCTCATGGCAGGCTGACGGCTCTCGACGCTCATGGCAGGCTGACGGCTCTCGACGCTCATGGCAGGCTGACGGCTCTCGACGCTCATGGCAGGCTGACGGCTCTCGACGCTCATGGCTCTCTGACGGCTCTGGCTGCTCATGGCTCTCTGACGGCTCTGGCTGCTCATGGCTCTCTGACGGCTCTGGCTGCTCATGGCTCTCTGACGGCTCTGGCTGCTCATGGCTCTCTGACGGCTCTGGCTGCTCATGGCTCGCTGGCGGCTCTGGCAGATCCTGTCTGATTGGCGGCTCTGGCAGATCCTGTCTGGTTGGCGGCTCTGGCAGATCCTGTCTGGTTGGCGGCTCTGGCAGATCCTGTCTGGTTGGCGGCTCTGGCAGATCCTGTCTGGTTGGCGGCTCTGGCAGATCCTGTCTGGCGGGCGGCTCTAGCGGCTCCTGTCTGGCTGACGGCTCTAGCGGCTCCTGTCTGGCGGATGGCTCTGTAGGCTCATGGCAGACGGGCGGCTTTGCAGGCTCATGGCAGACGGGCGGCTTTGCAGGCTCCTGGCAGACGGATGGCTCAGATGGCGCTGGGGAGACGGATGGCTCAGATGGCGCTGGAGAGACGGATGGCTCAGATGGCGCTGGGGAGACGGATGGCTCAGATGACGCTGGGGAGACGGATGGCTCAGATGGCGCTGGGGAGACGGATGGCTCTGGCCGGATATGGCGCACTGTAGTCCTGGTGCGTGGTGCAGGAACTGGAGGCACCGGGCTAAGGACACGCACCTTCATACTAGTGCGGGGAGCAGGGACAGGGCACACTGTATTCTCAAAGCCTACTCTATCCCTGATACGTGGTACCGGCACTGGTGACACCGGGCTGAGGACAAGCACATCAGGATTAGTAGGGGGAGAAGATACAGTGGGTTCAGGGCTCTGGAGACGCACAGGTAGCTTAGTGCGTGGGCCCGGAACTGGAGGCACCGGGCTAGATACACGCACTACAGGGAGAGTGCGTGGAGGAGGAACAGGGCTCAGGATACGCACTGGTAGCCTAGTGCGTAGTGTAGACACTGTAGGTACTAGGCTGGGGCGGGGAGGTGGTGCCGGAAATACCGGACCGTGGAGGCGTACTGGCACTCTTGAGCATTGAGCTTGCCCAACCTTACCTGGTTGAATACTCCCGGTTGCCCGACCAGTGCGGGGAGGTGGAATAACCCGCACCGGGCTATGTAGGCGAACCGGGGAAACCATGCGTAAGGCAGGTGCCATGTATGCCGGCCCGAGGAGACGCACTGGAGACCAGACGCGTTGAGCCGGCCTCATGACACCTGGCTCAATACTCAATCTAGCCCTACCAGTGCGGGGAGGTGGAATAACCCGCACTGGGCTATGCACTCGTACAGGAGACACCGTGCGCTCTACTGCGTAACACGGCGCCTGCCCGTACTCCCGCTCTCCACGGTAAGCCTGGGAAGTGGGCGCAGGTCTCCTACCTGCCCTTGGCCCACTATCTCCTAGCCCCCCCCCAAGAAATTTTTGGGAATTACTCACGGGCTTTTTTGGCTTCCGTGCCAGACGCGTTCCCTCATAGCTCCGGTTCCTCTCCTCGGTAGCCTCTGCTCTCCTCAGTGCCTCCACCTGTTCCCATGGCTTTTCGGGCTTCCAGCCACGTCTCCTTGCTGCCTCCTCAAACCACCGCTCCTGGGCTTTAGCTGCCTCCCTCTCTTCCTGGGAACGGCGATTTTCTCCTGCCTTAGCCCAGGGACCTTCTCCATTCATTATCTGCTCCCATGTCCAGAAATCCTTGTTTTTCTCCTGTCCCTTACTCCGTTTATTTTTCCCTTGCCGCTTGGTCTTAGCGTGGTGGGTGATTCTGTAAAGGCTGTCGCTCTCCTCATCCTCGGACGAGGTGAGGAGAGAAGGATCTTCAGACCAAAATGCAGCTTGAGGGAAATAAGCCATCTTTATTATAAATACGACGATGGCAACACGAAAACACAAACACTTTCAAATTTACAAAATAACAAAACGACGTATACGAAACCTGAACATAAACTTACATAACTAATACGTAACACTTACGGACAGGAAACATACTACATCGAAACGAAACGAACAACCGAAACAATCCCGTATGGTGTAAGACATAACACAGACACAGGAGACAATCACCCACAAACAAACAGTGAGAATGCCCTACCTAAATATGACTCTTGATTAGAGGAAAACGCAAACCACCTGCCTCTAATCAAGAGCCATACCAGGCAAACCAAAACCAACATAGAAACGAATAACATAGACTGCCCACCCAAAACACATGCCCTGACCATAAACACATAAAAACAACATAAAACAGGTCAGGACTGTTACATATATCACCTATTGGAACGACACCACAAAAAAAATCAAAGTTAACTTCAATGCTATTCGGCTCTAAACAGACAGTACATGGTGGCAGACTATCTGACCACTGTGACTGATAGAAAACGGAGGAAAACATTGACTAGGTACAGACTCAGTGATCACAGTCTGGCTATAGAGACCGGTCGTTACAGGCAAACCTGGCTGCCCAGAGAGGACAGGCTGTGCTCACTCTGCTCCAGGGGAGAGGTAGAGACAGAGCTGCATTTCCTACTACACTGTGACAAATACTCAGACCTAAGAGCATATTTCTTTCCCAAAATTATAATTCAATACAAAGAATTTGAAACTATAAAATATGAAGAAAAAATCCAATATTTATTGGGTGAAAAGCCAAAATGTGCACTTTTGGCAGCCAAATATGTGTCCTCCTGCCACAACCTGAGGGACAGCCAGTGAAAAATGCAAAGTAATGTTGATAATATTTCCCATTTAGCTTAGTTTTGTTTTGTCTTTCATACCAGGTCATATGTCTTCTCAGTCATGTTGACACTGGTCTACTACCATTGCTTTAATGTATTGTTGTTCTGATTAATATTGTTGTTGTAGCTGTTATTAATGGTAATCCCATGTCCACTACTACTATTATTATTGCTGTTGGTCCCACCATTTATTTATATATAAATATATATGTATATATGTATACTTTGACAATGTAAGTAATAATGAACTTGCCATGTCAATAAAGTCAATTGAATTGAATTGAATTGAGTGGGAGAAGGGTGAGGGGAGAGAGAAAAAAGAGAGAGAAAGACAGAGACAGAAGAGCTGGGATAGTGTGTGTGTATGAAAGAGACAGAGAGAGAGAGAGTGAGAAAGAGACACAGAGAGAGAGAGACAGAGAGGGAAACCTTCCATAACAAAGCCATCACCTACAGAGAGATGAACCTAGAGAAGAGTCCCCTAAGCAAGCTGGTCCTAGGGCTCTGTTCACAAACACAAACACACCCCACAGAGCCCCAGGACAACAGCACAATTAGACCCAACCAAATCATGAGAAAACAAAAAGATAATTACTTGACACATTGGAAAGAATTAACAAAAAAACAGAGCAAACTAGAATGCTATTTGGCCCTAAACAGAGAGTACACAGTGGCAGAATACCTGACCACTGTGACTGACCCAAACTTAAGGAAAGCTTTGACTATGTACAGACTCAGTGAGCATAGCCTTGCTATTGAGAAAGGCCGCCGTAGGCAGACCTGGCTCTCAAGAGAAGACAGGCTATGTGCACACTGCCCACAAAATGAGGTGGAAACTGAGCTGCACTTCCTAACCTCCTGCCCAATGTCTGACCATATTAGAGACACATATTTCCCTCAGATTACACAGATCCACAAAGAATTCGAAAACAAATCAAATTTTGATAAACTCCCATATCTACTGGGAGAAATTCCACAGTGTGCCATCACAGCAGCAAGATTTGTGACCTGTTGCCACAAGAAAAGGGCAACCAGTGAAGAACAAACACCATTGTAAATACAACCCATATTTATGCTTATTTATTTTAACTTGTGTGCTTTAACCATTTGTACATTGTTACAACACTGTATATATATAATATAACATGTGTAATGTCTTTATTGTTTTGAAACTTCTGTATGTGTAATGTTTACTGTTAATTTGTATTGTTTATTTCACTTTTGTATAATATCTACCTCACGTGCTTTGGCAATGTTAACACATGTTTCCCATGCCAATGGATATCCTCCAAAATACAACGAAAAATCCACAAAGTGGTAAAAAACAGCAGGGAAAAGACTACTCAAATAATAAACAAGAACAAAACCAGAGAACCTCTGGAAAATCCAACAAGAGAAAAGTCTATATAAAACAAGGCTTGGGCTGGGGCTGGGGCTGGGTGCTAACTTACAAACACTGAGCAAGGAACTAAGGAACACACAGGGTTTAAATACTAACAAGGGAATGACTTACAGGTGCAAACAATAATTGGAGCAAGAAAAACAAAAGGTACAAAAAAGGTGCAAGGGGGACATCTAGTGAACAAAACCTGAACAGTCCTGGCCAAAACCTGACAGATAGAATATATTTAATGGTCATTGTGAGACACTACCACTGAAACAGACACACAGGTGTGAGAGATCCACGGCTGGCACCAATCTGAAACTCCATATAACCTTGTTGAATGAGTACATGTCATGTAAAATAATGTAGTATAATGTAGTGTAGTGTAATGTAATATAATGTAGTGTAGTGTAGTGTAGTGTAGTGTAATGTAATATAATGTAGTGTAGTGTAGTGTAGTGTAGTGTAATGTAATATAGTGTAGTGTAGTGTAGTGTAGTGTAGTGTAATGCCATGTAGTGTAGTGTAATGTAATATAATGTAGTGTAGTGTAGTGTAGTGTAATGTAGTGTAGTGTAGTGTAGTGTAGTGTAATATAATGTAAAATAATGTATTATAATGAGTACATGTAATAATGTAGTATAATGTAATGTAGTGTAGTGTAATGTAGTGTAATGTAGTGTAGTGTAATGTAGTGTAGTGTAGTGTAGTGTAGTGTAATGTAGTGTAGTGTAGTGTAGTGTAATGTAGTGTAGTGTAGTGTAATGTAGTGTAGTGTAATGTAATATAATGTAGTGTAGTGTAGTGTAGTGTAGTGTAGTGTAATGCCATGTAGTGTAATGTAATATAATGTAGTGTAGTGTAGTGTAGTGTAGTGTAGTGTAATGTCATGTAGTGTAGTGTAATGTAGTGTAGTGTAGTGTAATGTAATATAGTGTAGTGTAGTGTAATGTAGTGTAGTGTAGTGTAGTGTAATGTAATGTAGTGTAGTGTAATGTAGTGTAGTGTAGTGTAATGTAGTGTAGTGTAGTGTAGTGTAATGTAGTGTAGTGTAATGTAATATAATGTAGTGTAGTGTAGTGTAGTGTAGTGTAGTGTAATGTAATGTAATATAATGTAAAATAATGTATTATAATGAGTACATGTAATAATGTAGTATAATGTAGTGTAGTGTAGTGTAATGTAGTGTAGTGTAGTGTAGTGTAGTGTAATGTAGTGTAGTGTAATGTAGTGTAGTGTAATGTAATGTAGTGTAGTGTAGTATAGTGTAGTGTAGTGTAATGTAGTGTAGTGAGGTGTAGTGTAATGTAATATAATGTAGTGTAGTGTAGTGTAGTGTAGTGTAGTGTAATGTCATGTAGTGTAGTGTAGTGTAGTGTAGTGTAATGCCATGTAGTGTAGTGTAATGTAATATAATGTAGTGTAGTGTAATGTCATGTAGTGTAATGTCATGTAGTGTAGTGTAATGTAATATAATGTAGTGTAGTGTAATGTCATGTAGTGTAATGTCATGTAGTGTAGTGTAATGTCATGTAGTGTAATGTCATGTAGTGTAGTGTAATGCCATGTAGTGTAGTGTCATGTAGTGTAATGTCAGGTAGTGTAGTGTCATGTAGTGTAGTGTAATGTCATGTAGTGTAATGTAATGCTGTGTAGTGTAATGTCATGTAGTGTAGTGTAATGTAATGTTGTGTAATGGCATGTAGTGTAATGTCATGTAGTGTAGTGTAATGTCATGTAGTGTAGTGTAATGTAGTGTAGTGTAGTGTAGTGTAATGTAGTGTAGTGTAATGTAGTGTAGTGTAATGTAGTGTAGTGTAGTGTAGTGTAGTGTAGTGTAATGTAGTGTAGTGTAGTGTAGTGTAGTGTAGTGTAGTGTAATGTAGTGTAGTGTAATGTAGTGTAGTGTAGTGTAGTGTAGTGTAGTGTAGTGTAATGTAGTGTAGTGTAATGTAGTGTAGTGTAATGTAGTGTAGTGTAGTGTAGTGTAGTGTAGTGTAGTGTAGTGTAATGTAGTGTAGTGTAGTGTAGTGTAATGTAGTGTAATGTAGTGTAGTGTAGTGTAGTGTAGTGTAGTGTAATGTAGTGTGGGGTAGTGTAGTGTAGTGTAGTGTAGTGTAGTGTAGTGTAGTGTAGTGTAGTGTAATGTAGTGTGGGGTAGTGTAGTGTAGTGTAGTGTAGTGTAGTGTAGTGTAATGTAGTGTGGGGTAGTGTAGTGTAGTGTAGTGTAGTGTAGTGTAGTGTAATGTAGTGTGGGGTAGTGTAGTGTAGTGTAGTGTAGTGTAGTGTAGTGTAGTGTAATGTAGTGTAGTGTAGTGTAGTGTAATGTAATGTAGTGTAATGTAATGTAGTGTAGTGTAGTGTAGTGTAGTGTAATGTAGTGTGGGGTAGTGTAGTGTAGTGTAGTGTAGTGTAGTGTAGTGTAGTGTAATGTAGTGTAGTGTAGTGTAGTGTAATGTAATGTAGTGTAATGTAGTGTAGTGTAGTGTAGTGTAGTGTAATGTAGTGTGGGGTAGTGTAGTGTAGTGTAGTGTAGTGTAATGTAGTGTAGTGTAGTGTAGTGTAATGTAATGTAGTGTAATGTAGTGTAGTGTAGTGTAGTGTAGTGTAATGTAATGTAGTGTAGTGTAGTGTAGTGTAGTGTAGTGTAGTGTAATGTAGTGTAATGTAGTGTAGTGTGGGGTAGGGTAGTGTGGGGTAGGGTAGTGTGGGGTAGGGTAGTGTAGTGTAGTGTAATGTAGTGTAATGTAGTGTAGGGTAGGGTAGTGTGGGGTAGGGTAGTGTGGGGTAGGGTAGTGTGGGGTAGGGTAGGGTAGTGTGGGGTAGGGTAGTGTGGGGTAGGGTAGTGTAGTGTAGTGTAGTGTAATGTAGGGTAGTGTAATGTAGTGTAGTGTGGGGTAGGGTAGTGTGGGGTAGGGTAGTGTGGGGTAGGGTAGTGTAGTGTAGTGTAGTGTAATGTAGGGTAGTGTAATGTAGTGTAGTGTGGGGTAGGGTAGTGTGGGGTAGGGTAGTGTGGGGTAGGGTAGTGTGGGGTAGTGTGGGGTAGGGTAGTGTGGGGTAGGGTAGTGTGGGGTAGGGTAGTGTGTAATGGATCCATGATGAGGTGTTATTCTCTGTCTCCAGGCTCTGTTTCCGTTGGTTACCTGTCTGCTGGGGTAGGGTAGTGTGGGGTAGGGTAGTGTGGGGTAGGGTAGTGTGGGGTAGTGTGGGGTAGGGTAGTGTGGGGTAGGGTAGTGTGGGGTAGGGTAGTGTGGGGTAGGGTAGTGTGGGGTAGGGTAGGGTAGGGTAGTGTGGGGTAGGGTAGTGTGGGGTAGGGTAGTGTGGGGTAGGGTAGTGTGGGGTAATGTAGTGTGGGGTAGGGTAGTGTGGGGTAGGGTAGTGTGGGGTAGGGTAGTGTGGGGTAGGGTAGTGTGGGGTAGGGTAGGGTAGTGTGGGGTAGGGTAGTGTGGGGTAGGGTAGTGTAGTGTAGTGTAGTGTAATGTAGGGTAGTGTGGGGTAGGGTAGTGTGGGGTAGGGTAGTGTGGGGTAGGGTAGTGTGGGGTAGGGTAGAGTAGTGTGGGGTAGGGTAGTGTGGGGTAGGGTAGGGTAGGGTAGTGTGGGGTAGGGTAGTGTGGGGTAGGGTAGTGTGGGGTAGGGTAGTGTGGGGTAATGTAGTGTGGGGTAGGGTAGTGTGGGGTAGGGTAGTGTGGGGTAGGGTAGTGTGGGGTAGGGTAGTGTGGGGTAGGGTAGTGTGGGGTAGGGTAGTGTAGGGTAGTGTGGGGTAGGGTAGTGTGGGGTAGGGTAGTGTGGGGTAGGGTAGTGTAGGGTAGTGTAGGGTAGTGTGGGGTAGGGTAGTGTGGGGTAGGGTAGTGTGGGGTAGGGTGGGGTAGGGTAGTGTGGGGTAGGGTAGTGTGGGGTAGGGTAGTGTGGGGTAGGGTAGTGTAGTGTAGGGTAGTGTGGGGTAGGGTAGTGTGGGGTAGGGTAGTGTGGGGTAGGGTAGTGTAGTGTAGGGTAGTGTGGGGTAGGGTAGTGTGGGGTAGGGTAGTGTGGGGTAGGGTAGTGTGGGGTAGGGTAGTGTGGGGTAGTGTAGTGTGGGGTAGGGTAGTGTGGGGTAGGGTAGTGTGGGGTAGTGTAGTGTGGGGTAGGGTAGTGTGGGGTAGGGTAGTGTGGAGTAGGGTAGTGTGGGGTAGGGTAGTGTGGGGTAGGGTAGTGTGGGGTAGGGTAGTGTGTAATGGATTCATGATGGAGTGTTATTCTCTGTCTCCAGGCTCTGTTTCCGTTGGTTACCTGTCTGCTGGGGTAGGGTAGTGTGGGGTAGGGTAGTGTGGGGTAGGGTAGTGTGGGGTAGGGTAGTGTGGGGTAGTGTAGTGTGGGGTAGGGTAGTGTGGGGTAGGGTAGTGTGGGGTAGTGTGGGGTAGGGTAGTGTGGGGTAGTGTGGGGTAGGGTAGTGTGGGGTAGTGTGGGGTAGGGTAGTGTGGGGTAGTGTGGGGTAGGGTAGTGTGGGGTAGTGTGGGGTAGGGTAGTGTGGGGTAGTGTGGGGTAGGGTAGTGTGGGGTAGTGTGGGGTAGGGTAGTGTGGGGTAGTGTGGGGTAGGGTAGTGTGTAATGGATCCATGATGAGGTGTTATTCTCTGTCTCCAGGCTCTGTTTCCGTTGGTTACCTGTCTGCTGTGTGTCAGTCAGAAGCAGCTCTTCCTCAACAGATGGCACATCTTCCTCAACAACTGTCTCTCCAACCTCAAGGTCAGAACACACACACACACACACACACACACACCCACCCATACCCGCACACACACCCATACCCACACCCATACCAACACACACACACACCCATACCCGCACACCACCCATACCCGCACACACACCCATACCCACACCCATACCAACACACACACACACCCATACCCGCACACCACCCATACCCGCACACACACACCCATAACCACACACACCTCGACAACGAGAGAGAAGGTGGTATAAAAATCCGGTCCACATTTTGTTTTTTGTGCTAGCACTACACAGCTGATTCAAGTAACCAACTCAAATCAAATCAAAGTTTATTTGTCACGTGCGCTGAATACAACAAGGGTAGACCTTACAGTGAAATGCTTACTTACAGGCTCTAACCAACAGTGCAAAAAATATATTAGGTGAACAATAGGTAGGTAAAGATACAGTTAAAAGACAGTGAAAAATAACAGTAGCAAGGCTATATACAGTAGTGAGGCTATATACAGTAGGGAGGCTATATACAGTAGAGAGGCTATATACAGTAGCGAGGCTATATACAGTAGGGAGGCTGTATACAGTAGAGAGGCTATATACAGTAGTGAGGCTATATACAGTAGAGAGGCTATATACAGTAGAGAGGCTATATACAGTAGGGAGGCTATATACAGTAGTGAGGCTATATACAGTAGGGAGGCTATATACAGTAGTGAGGTTATATACAGTAGAGAGGCTATATACAGTAGAGAGGCTATATACGGTAGCGAGGCTATATACAGTAGTGAGGCTATATACAGTAGTGAGGCTATATACAGTAGAGAGGCTATATACAGTAGTGAGGCTATATACAGTAGCAAGGCTATATACAGTAGCAAGGCTATATACAGTAGAGAGGCTATATACAGTAGAGAGGCTATATACAGTAGCGAGGCTATATACAGTAGTGAGGCTATATACAGTAGTGAGGCTATATACAGTAGTGAGGCTATATACAGTAGCGAGGCTATATACAGTAGAGAGGCTATATACAGTAGTGAGGCTATATACAGTAGTGAGGCTATATACAGTAGCAAGGCTATATACAGTAGCGAGGCTATATACAGTAGTGAGGCTATATACAGTAGTGAGGCTATATACACTAGCGAGGCTATATACAGTAGAGAGGCTATATACAGTAGCGAGGCTATATACAGTAGGGAGGCTGTATACAGTAGAGAGGCTATATACAGTAGCGAGGCTATATACAGTAGTGAGGCTATATACAGTAGCGAGGCTATATACAGTAGTGAGGCTATATACAGTAGTGAGGCTATATACAGTAGCGAGGCTATATACAGTAGCGAGGCTATATACAGTAGTGAGGCTATATACATTAGCGAGGCTATATACAGTAGCGAGGCTATATACAGTAGAGAGGCTATATACAGTAGTGAGGCTATATACAGTAGTGAGGCTATATACAGTAGCGAGGCTATATACAGTAGAGAGGCTATATACAGTAGAGAGGCTATATACGGTAGCGAGGCTATATACAGTAGTGAGGCTATATACAGTAGTGAGGCTATATACAGTAGAGAGGCTATATACAGTAGTGAGGCTATATACAGTAGCAAGGCTATATACAGTAGCAAGGCTATATACAGTAGAGAGGCTATATACAGTAGAGAGGCTATATACAGTAGCGAGGCTATATACAGTAGTGAGGCTATATACAGTAGTGAGGCTATATACAGTAGTGAGGCTATATACAGTAGCGAGGCTATATAAAGTAGAGAGGCTATATACAGTAGTGAGGCTATATACAGTAGTGAGGCTATATACAGTAGCAAGGCTATATACAGTAGCAAGGCTATATACAGTAGTTAGGCTATATACAGTAGTGAGGCTATATACAGTAGCGAGGCTATATAGAGTAGCGAGGCTATATAGAGTAGAGAGGCTATATACAGTAGAGAGGCTATATACAGTAGCGAGGCTATATACAGTAGCGAGGCTATATACAGTAGCGAGGCTATATACAGTAGCAAGGCTATATACAGTAGTGAGGCTATATACAGTAGTGAGGCTATATACAGTAGCGAGGCTATATACAGTAGTGAGGCTATATACAGTAGCGAGGCTATATACAGTAGTGAGGCTATATACAGTAGAGAGGCTATATACAGTAGAGAGGCTATATACAGTAGCGAGGCTATATACAGTAGGGAGGCTGTATACAGTAGAGAGGCTATATACAGTAGCGAGGCTATATACAGTAGTGAGGCTATATACAGTAGCGAGGCTATATACAGTAGTGAGGCTATATACAGTAGTGAGGCTATATACAGTAGCGAGGCTATATACAGTAGCGAGGCTATATACAGTAGTGAGGCTATATACATTAGCGAGGCTATATACAGTAGCGAGGCTATATACAGTAGAGAGGCTATATACAGTAGTGAGGCTATATACAGTAGTGAGGCTATATACAGTAGCGAGGCTATATACAGTAGAGAGGCTATATACAGTAGAGAGGCTATATACGGTAGCGAGGCTATATACAGTAGTGAGGCTATATACAGTAGTGAGGCTATATACAGTAGAGAGGCTATATACAGTAGTGAGGCTTTATACAGTAGGGTGCTATATACAGTAGCAAGGCTATATACAGTAGAGAGGCTATATACAGTAGAGAGGCTATATACAGTAGCGAGGCTATATACAGTAGTGAGGCTATATACAGTAGTGAGGCTATATACAGTAGTGAGGCTATATACAGTAGCGAGGCTATATAAAGTAGAGAGGCTATATACAGTAGTGAGGCTATATACAGTAGTGAGGCTATATACAGTAGCAAGGCTATATACAGTAGCAAGGCTATATACAGTAGTTAGGCTATATACAGTAGTGAGGCTATATACAGTAGCGAGGCTATATAGAGTAGCGAGGCTATATAGAGTAGAGAGGCTATATACAGTAGAGAGGCTATATACAGTAGCGAGGCTATATACAGTAGCGAGGCTATATACAGTAGCAAGGCTATATACAGTAGTGAGGCTATATACAGTAGTGAGGCTATATACAGTAGCGAGGCTATATACAGTAGTGAGGCTATATACAGTAGCGAGGCTATATACAGTAGTGAGGCTATATACAGTAGTGAGGCTATATACAGTAGGGAGGCTATATACAGTAGAGAGGCTATATACAGTAGCGAGGCTATATAGAGTAGAGAGGCTATATACAGTAGCGAGGCTATATACAGTAGTGAGGCTATATACAGTAGAGAGGCTATATACAGTAGAGAGGCTATATACAGTAGGGAGGCTATATACAGTAGTGAGGCTATATACAGTAGTGAGGCTATATACAGTAGAGAGGCTATATACAGTAGAGAGGCTATATACAGTAGAGAGGCTATATACAGTAGTGAGGCTATATACAGTAGAGAGGCTATATACAGTAGTGAGGCTATATACAGTAGTGAGGCTATATACAGTAGCAAGGCTATATACAGTAGAGAGGCTATATACAGTAGAGAGGCTATATACGGTAGCGAGGCTATATACAGTAGTGAGGCTATATACAGTAGTGAGGCTATATACAGTAGAGAGGCTATATACAGTAGTGAGGCTATATACAGTAGCAAGGCTATATACAGTAGCAAGGCTATATACAGTAGAGAGGCTATATACAGTAGAGAGGCTATATACAGTAGCGAGGCTATATACAGTAGTGAGGCTATATACAGTAGTGAGGCTATATACACTAGCGAGGCTATATACAGTAGAGAGGCTATATACAGTAGCGAGGCTATATACAGTAGGGAGGCTGTATACAGTAGAGAGGCTATATACAGTAGCGAGGCTATATACAGTAGTGAGGCTATATACAGTAGCGAGGCTATATACAGTAGTGAGGCTATATACAGTAGTGAGGCTATATACAGTAGCGAGGCTATATACAGTAGCGAGGCTATATACAGTAGTGAGGCTATATACATTAGCGAGGCTATATACAGTAGCGAGGCTATATACAGTAGAGAGGCTATATACAGTAGTGAGGCTATATACAGTAATGAGGCTATATACAGTAGCGAGGCTATATACAGTAGAGAGGCTATATACAGTAGAGAGGCTATATACGGTAGCGAGGCTATATACAGTAGTGAGGCTATATACAGTAGTGAGGCTATATACAGTAGAGAGGCTATATACAGTAGTGAGGCTATATACAGTAGCAAGGCTATATACAGTAGCAAGGCTATATACAGTAGAGAGGCTATATACAGTAGAGAGGCTATATACAGTAGCGAGGCTATATACAGTAGTGAGGCTATATACAGTAGTGAGGCTATATACAGTAGTGAGGCTATATACAGTAGCGAGGCTATATAAAGTAGAGAGGCTATATACAGTAGTGAGGCTATATACAGTAGTGAGGCTATATACAGTAGCAAGGCTATATACAGTAGCAAGGCTATATACAGTAGTTAGGCTATATACAGTAGTGAGGCTATATACAGTAGCGAGGCTATATAGAGTAGCGAGGCTATATAGAGTAGAGAGGCTATATACAGTAGAGAGGCTATATACAGTAGCGAGGCTATATACAGTAGCGAGGCTATATACAGTAGTGAGGCTATATACAGTAGCAAGGCTATATACAGTAGTGAGGCTATATACAGTAGTGAGGCTATATACAGTAGCGAGGCTATATACAGTAGCGAGGCTATATACAGTAGCGAGGCTATATACAGTAGTGAGGCTATATACAGTAGAGAGGCTATATACAGTAGGGAGGCTATATACAGTAGAGAGGCTATATACAGTAGCGAGGCTATATACAGTAGAGAGGCTATATACAGTAGCGAGGCTATATACAGTAGTGAGGCTATATACAGTAGAGAGGCTATATACAGTAGAGAGGCTATATACAGTAGGGAGGCTATATACAGTAGTGAGGCTATATACAGTAGTGAGGCTATATACAGTAGAGAGGCTATATACAGTAGAGAGGCTATATACAGTAGTGAGGCTATATACAGTAGAGAGGCTATATACAGTAGTGAGGCTATATACAGTAGTGAGGCTATATACAGTAGCAAGGCTATATACAGTAGAGAGGCTATATACAGTAGAGAGGCTATATACGGTAGCGAGGCTATATACAGTAGTGAGGCTATATACAGTAGTGAGGCTATATACAGTAGAGAGGCTATATACAGTAGTGAGGCTATATACAGTAGCAAGGCTATATACAGTAGCAAGGCTATATACAGTAGAGAGGCTATATACAGTAGAGAGGCTATATACAGTAGCGAGGCTATATACAGTAGTGAGGCTATATACAGTAGTGAGGCTATATACAGTAGTGAGGCTATATACAGTAGAGAGGCTATATACAGTAGAGAGGCTATATGCAGTAGTGAGGCTATATACAGTAGTGAGGCTATATACAGTAGCAAGGCTATATACAGTAGCGAGGCTATATACAGTAGTGAGGCTATATACAGTAGTGAGGCTATATACACTAGCGAGGCTATATACTATATACAGTAGCGAGGCTATATACAGTAGGGAGGCTGTATACAGTAGAGAGGCTATATACAGTAGCGAGGCTATATACAGTACGGAGGCTATATACAGTAGCGAGGCTATATACAGTAGTGAGGCTATATACAGTAGTGAGGCTATATACAGTAGCGAGGCTATATACAGTAGCGAGGCTATATACAGTAGTGAGGCTATATACATTAGCGAGGCTATATACAGTAGCGAGGCTATATACAGTAGAGAGGCTATATACAGTAGTGAGGCTATATACAGTAGTGAGGCTATATACAGTAGTGAGGCTATATACAGTAGCAAGGCTATATACAGTAGAGAGGCTATATACAGTAGAGAGGCTATATACGGTAGCGAGGCTATATACAGTAGTGAGGCTATATACAGTAGTGAGGCTACATACAGTAGAGAGGCTATATACAGTAGTGAGGCTATATACAGTAGCAAGGCTATATACAGTAGAGAGGCTATATACAGTAGAGAGGCTATATACAGTAGCGAGGCTATATACAGTAGTGAGGCTATATACAGTAGTGAGGCTATATACAGTAGTGAGGCTATATACAGTAGCGAGGCTATATACAGTAGAGAGGCTATATACAGTAGTGAGGCTATATACAGTAGTGAGGCTATATACAGTAGCAAGGCTATATACAGTAGCAAGGCTATATACAGTAGTGAGGCTATATACAGTAGTGAGGCTATATACAGTAGCGAGGCTATATAGAGTAGCGAGGCTATATAGAGTAGAGAGGCTATATACAGTAGAGAGGCTATATACAGTAGCGAGGCTATATACAGTAGCGAGGCTATATACAGTAGTGAGGCTATATACAGTAGCAAGGCTATATACAGTAGTGAGGCTATATACAGTAGTGAGGCTATATACAGTAGCGAGGCTATATACAGTAGCGAGGCTATATACAGTAGAGAGGCTATATACATTAGCGAGGCTATATACAGTAGCGAGGCTATATACAGTAGCGAGGCTATATACAGTAGTGAGGCTATATACAGTAGAGAGGCTATATACAGTAGGGAGGCTATATACAGTAGAGAGGCTATATACAGTAGCGAGGCTATATAAAGTAGAGAGGCTATATACAGTAGCGAGGCTATATAGAGTAGAGAGGCTATATACAGTAGCGAGGCTATATACAGTAGCGAGGCTATATACAGTAGTGAGGCTATATACATTAGCGAGGCTATATACAGTAGCGAGGCTATATACAGTAGCGAGGCTATATACAGTAGAGAGGCTATATACAGTAGCAAGGCTATATACAGTAGCAAGGCTATATACAGTAGAGAGGCTATATACAGTAGCGAGGCTATATAGAGTAGCGAGGCTATATAGAGTAGCGAGGCTATATACAGTAGCGAGGCTATATAGAGTAGAGAGGCTATATACAGTAGAGAGGCTATATATAGTAGTGAGGCTATATACAGTAGCAAGGCTATATACAGTAGAGAGGCTATATACAGTAGAGAGGCTATATACAGTAGGGAGGCTATATACAGTAGTGAGGCTATATACAGTAGAGAGGCTATATACAGTAGCAAGGCTATATACAGTAGCGAGGCTATATACAGTAGTGAGGCTATATACAGTAGAGAGGCTATATACAGTAGCAAGGCTATATACAGTAGAGAGGCTATATACAGTAGGGAGGCTATATACAGTAGTGAGGCTATATACAGTAGTGAGGCTATATACAGTAGGGAGGCTATATACAGTAGCGAGGCTATATACAATAGGGAGGCTATATACAATAGCGAGGCTATATACAGTAGGGAGGCTATATACAGTAGCGAGGCTATATACAGTAGCGAGGCTATATACAGTAGCGAGGCTATATACAATAGTGAGACTATATCAAATCAAATGTATTTTATAAAGCCCTTCTTACATCAGCTGATATCTCAAAGTGCTGTACAGAAACCCAGCCTAAAACCCCAAACAGCAAGCAATGCAGGTGTAGAAGCACGGTGGCTAGGAAAAACTCCCTAGAATGGCCAAAACCTAGGAAGAAACCTAGAGAGGAACCAGGCTATGAGGGGTGGCCAGTCCTCTTCTGGCTGTGCCGGGTGGAGATTATAACAGAACATGGCCAAGATGTTCAAATGTTCATAAATGACCAGCATGGTCAAATAATAATAATCACAGTAGTTGTCGAGGGTGCAGCAAGTCAGCACCTCAGGAGTAAATGTCAGTTGGCTTTTCATAGCCGATCATTAAGAGTATATCTACCGCTCCTGCGGTCTCTAGATAGTTGAAAACAGCAGGTCTGGGACAGGTAGCACGTCCGGTGAACAGGTCAGGGTTCCATAGCCGCAGGCAGAACAGTTGAAACTGGAGCAGCAGCACGGCCATGTGGACTGGGGACAGCAAGGAGTCATCAGGCCAGGTAGTCCTGAGGCATGGTCCTAGGGCTCAGGTCCTCCGAGAGAGAGAAAGAAAGAGAGAAAGAGAGAATTAGAGAGAGGATACTTAAATTCACACAGGACACCGGATTAGACAGGAGAAGTACTCCAGATATAACAAACTGACCCTAGCCCCCCGACACAAACTACTGCAGCATAAATACTGGAGGCTGAGACAGGAGGGGTCAGGAGACACTGTGGCCTCATCCGATGATACCCCTGGACAGGGCCAAACAGAAAGGATATAACCCCACCCACTTTGCCAAAGCACAGCCCCCACACCACTAGAGGGATATCTTCAACCACCAACTTACCGTCCTGAGACAAGGCCGAGTATAGCCCACAAAGATCTCCGCCATGGCACAACCCAAGGGGGGCGCCAACCCAGACAGGAAGACCACGTCAGTGACTCAACCCACTCAAGTGACGCACCCCCTAGGGACGGCATGAAAGAGCATATACAGTAGCGAGGCTATATATGTATATAATAACCCTATAATGTATAGTTAAAGTGGCTTTGCATATATGATAAACAGAGAGTAGCAGCAGCATAAAAGAGGGGTTGGGGGGGGCACACAATGCAGATAGTCCGGGTAGCCATTTGATTACCTGTTCAGGAGTTTTATGGCTTGGGGGTAAAAACTGTTGAGAAGCCTTTTTGTCCTAGACTTGGCACTCCGGTACCGCTTGCCATGCGGTAGTAGAGAGAACAGTCTATGACTGGGGTGGCTGGGGTCTTTGACAATTTTTAAGGCCTTCCTCTGACACCGCCTGGTGTAGAGGTCCTGAATGGCAGGCAGCTTAGCCCCAGTGATGTACTGGGCCGTACACACTACCCTACAGAGAGCTCATCATTAAGTTAGATGATTTAGTCAGCTGTGTCGTGTTAGGGGGCCAAAACCAAAATGTGGAGCCCTTGGGATCAATACACACACACACACACACACACACACACACACACACACACACACACACACACACACACACACACACACACACACACACACACACACACACACACACACACACACACACACACCCCAACACACACACACACACACACACCTCAACAAACACAAACACACACACACACACACACCTCAACAAACACACACACACACACACACACACACACACACACACACACACACACACACACACACACACACACACACACACACACACACACACACACACACACACACACCTCAACAAACACACACACGCACACACACACACACACACACACACCTCAACACACACACACACCTCAACCCCCCTTATTAACTGTGCTGTTTGAGGAAGAGATTCAGTAGACGGTGTTACGGTTGTAAAGGAATAGATGTCAGGGTGCCTGTAGGATACAGCATGAGGGTTGTTTATGGTTCTGCTACGGGGAGAGCCGGAGAACCCTTTTAGGTTCTAGACAGCACCTTTTATTCTCAGAGTGTATGTCTGGTAATGTTATTGGATTCTGTTCGGGTTCTCACTCATGGGATAGACAGTGGCACAGTGCGTAATGCTTCTTACACTATCATCCTATGGTGAAACTCTATGTCAGTGGTAATTGAACTAATGTGGTGTGAAACCAGACCGATGCTACTGTGGTGCTGTCGACGTGTGACTAACTCTTGAGGTGTGTGTTTCCAGAATAAGGATCCCAAGATGGCCCGTGTGGCTCTGGAGGCTCTCTACCGTCTCCTCTGGGTCTACATGATCAGGATCAAGTGTGAGAGCAACACCGGAACGCAGAGGTACTGTAGGTTACAACATCCAGCTTGTCTGTTATCGCCAGTTTACATGTTGTCAACAGGAGCCCTTTTGTGTGTATCCGAAGTTTTTCAATAGCTGTTCTGGGGCCTGTACATGTGTATGCTCTCCTTCAGTATTATACAAGAAGGATGTCATGTATTGCTTCTGTTGTGTGATGTTAATCCATCTCTCTCTCTCTCTCTCTCTCTCTCTCTCTCTCTCTCTCTCTCTCTCTCTCTCTCTCTCTCTCTCTCTCTCTCTCTCTCTCACCCCCCTTCTCCCTCCCTTCCCTTTCTCTCTCTCTTTCCCCCCCCATCTCTCTGTCTCTCTCTTGCTCTTTCTCTCTTTCTCTTTCTCCCTTCCTCCTCCTCTCTCTCGTTCTCTCTAGTCGTCTGACGTCCATCACCACCACTCTGTTCCCTAAGGGCAGTCGTAGTGTCGTACCCAGAGATATGCCGCTCAACATCTTTGTCAAGATCATACAATTTATAGCCCAGGTGTGTATTATGGACATACAACAAACAAACCGGACAGAACATTTCCTGATGGGGTTCAAATATTACTCTGAACAGACAGAAATATCATCATTCACAATACTACACCAGAGAGCATCGTTTACTTACAGATTATCAAGAGCTTCTAAGTTTTTATCACAAACGTTTACAGTCCCGGAAGGCCACAATTTGAACAGAATTCATGCCAAATATAGAGCAGGTTGTTACTGTTCTATAGTTGAAGGATTTTGGAACCAGTAACCTTGGTACTTTGACAGTTAAACTCTGCCAGTCCTGAATTGAACGGGAACTGCCAATCTATGGGTTATATTTCTATGGTTGGTTGCGGCTGTCAGTTTACTTTTCAGATATTTCAAAATACAATTGCGAGAAAAACATAGGCCTACGGTTTGGAAAGAGAAGATCTGTCTGGAGATGAGAAGTTAACAACTTTTGTTGATTTGAAATGATATACAAAGTCAGCTTTAATTTTGAGGGTATTTTATCGGGTAAACCGTTTAGAAATTACAGCACTTATTGTACATAGTCACCCCATTTTAGGGGACCAAAAGTATGGGGACAAATTCACTTATATGTGTATTAAAGTAGTCAAACGTTTAGTATTTGGTCCCATATTCCAAACATGCAATGATTACATCAAGCTTGTGACTCTGTTTTTTCAGATTAATTTGTGCCCAATAGAAATGAATGGAAAATTATGTATTGTGTCATTTTGGAGTCACTTTAAATTGTCAATAATAATATAATATGTTTCTGAACACATCTGCATTAATGTGGATGCTAATTAATACGGATAATCCTGAATGGATCGTGAATAATGACAGACGCACAAATATCATACCCCGCCCAAAAAAATGCTAACCTCCCCTGTTATTTTGGATATGATATTTGTAATGGTGAGAGATTAGCATGTCTTGGCTGTATTACATTTACATTTAAGTCATTTAGCAGACGCTCTTATCCAGAGCGACTTACAAATTGGTGCATTCACCTTATGATATCCAGTGGAACAACCACTTTACAATAGTGCATCTAACTCTTTTAAGGGGGGGGGGGGGGGTTAGGAGGATTACTTTATCCTATCCTAGGTATTCCTTAAAGAGGTGGGGTTTCAGGTGTCTCCGGAAGGTGGTGATTGACTCCGCTGACCTGGCGTCGTGAGGGAGTTTGTTCCACCATTGGGGTGCCAGAGCAGCGAACAGTTTTGACTGGGCTGAGCGGGAACTGTACTTCCTCAGAGGTAGGGAGGCGAGCAGGCCAGAGGTGGATGAACGCAGTGCCCTTGTTTGGGTGTAGGGCCTGATCAGAGCCTGAAGGTACGGAGGTGCCGTTCCCCTCACAGCTCCGTAGGCAAGCACCATGGTCTTGTAGCGGATGCGAGCTTCAACTGGAAGCCAGTGGAGAGAGCGGAGGAGCGGGGTGACGTGAGAGAACTTGGGAAAGTTGAACACCAGACGGGCTGCGGCGTTCTGGATGAGTTGTAGGGGTTTAATGGCACAGGCAGGGAGCCCAGCCAACAGCGAGTTGCAGTAATCCAGACGGGAGATGACAAGTGCCTGGATTAGGACCTGTGCCGCTTCCTGCGTGAGGCAGGGTCGTACTCTGCGAATGTTGTAGAGCATGAACCTACAGGAACGGGTCACCGCCTTGATGTTAGTTGAGAACGACAGGGTGTTGTCCAGGATCACGCCAAGGTTCTTAGCACTCTGGGAGGAGGACACAATGGAGTTGTCAACCGTGATGGCGAGATCATGGAACGGGCAGTCCTTCCCCGGGAGGAAGAGCAGCTCCGTCTTGCCGAGGTTCAGCTTGAGGTGGTGATCCGTCATCCACACTGATATGTCTGCCAGACATGCAGAGATGCGATTCACCACCTGGTTATCAGAGGGGGGAAAGGAGAAGATTAATTGTGTGTCACATACAGTCATACACTGTATGACTGACAATCTGCACTTTAACCCCATAGTCATTTAAGTCTCCTTCAAAACAGCCTTTAACTAATTATAAAAACACTATTCCTTGTGTTTGGATGTGTAGCATATATTCAAAACATTATAGCCTATTGTTTTGTTGTTTTTTACTTTCCTAAAATAATTGTCCACCTCATACACACACACACACACACACACACACACACACACACACATAGACACACATAGACACACACACACACACACACACACACACACACACACACACACACACACACACACACACACACACACACACACACACACACACACACACACACACACACACACACACACACACACATACATACACACACAGACACATTTAAGAGAAACACACACAGACGCCGACATACATTCACACACACACACAGACACACACACACACACACACAGACACACACACACACACACACACACACACACACACACACACACACACACACACACACACACACACACACACACACACACACACACACACACACACACACACACACACACACACACACACACACACACACACACAGACACATTTAAGAGAAACACACACAGACGCCGACATACATTCACACACTCACTCCTCTGTCTCCTAACAGTACTCTGTAATGTTGGTCCTCTTCTCCTCCTCTCTCTTCAGGAAAGACTCGATTTTGCCATGAAGGAGATCATCTTTGACCTGCTGTGTGTTGGGAAGCCTGCCAAAGCTTTCAGTCTCAACCCAGAGGTAACGAACACAGTGGCAAGAAGGTTCGGTGCCCCTAAAGCTCAGGTCAACTTCAGATAGCATTTGGACATTTCATAAGCCATGGGACAGTTATTTAATTTGTTTACAGGAAAGTGGCTTTAAAGCTGCAATAGGTATGTTTTTGTGTGACCTGACCAAATTCACTTAGAAATGTAAGTTATAGATCTGTCATTCTCATTGAAAGCAAGTCTAAGAAATTATAGTAAATATGTTCTATTTGCGCTATTTCTGTGCCTACCATTATTAAGTTTAGTTTTTTGTGTCTTTTACTTTTCAGTTTTATACATCAGCTTCAAACAGCTGAAAATACAATATTTTGGGTTATGGAAAATATATACCACAGCGGTTTAGATGGTAAAATGATTCTCTACACAATACTTGCTTATTTTGTCACCAACTGAAATTAGGTGAACTTTTCGAATTTTAGCAAACAGGAAATGGCGGAGCTTTAAAACGGCTTTAAAACGGCAAAATGTTATTTTACCCTCTTGGCAAAATTTGTAGAATAGCATGAGAAGTAGATAACTATTGTCCTTTAAAAAATGTTTTTCCTTGTTTCGGACCTTGCAGAGAGGGGCCTCGCTAACTACACTACACCACTGACCTGATGCCTATAGCGGAAGGACGGGGAGCCTCAAATGTATACTAATACTAATAGTGTGTGTGTGTGTGTGTGTGTGTGTGTGTGTGTGTGTGTGTGTGTGTGTGTGTGTGTGTGTGTGTGTGTGTGTGTGTGTGTGTGTGTGTGTGTGTGTGTGTGTGTGTGTGTGTGTGTGTGTGTGTGATGTGTCTCTGTAGCGTATGAACATAGGTCTGAGGGCCTTCCTGGTGATAGCTGATGCCCTGCAGCAGAAGGACGGGGAGCCTCCCATGCCCAACACTGGAGCCACTCTGCCCTCTGGAAACTCTCTGAAGAAGAAGAAGACATACCTCAGCAAGACGCTCACTGAGGACGAAGCCCAACTCATAGGTGTCTGTCTGTCTGTCTGTCTGTCTGTCTGTCTGTCTGTCTGTCTGTCTGTCTGTCTGTCTGTCTGTCTGTCTGTCTGTCTGTGTCTGTCTGTGTACTAGAGATGCTCTCCCACTAGTGATGGGGCAAAAAATCGATACAGTTACATATCGCAATAATATTTTGTACGATATGTTTATCTGGGGTCCATGTTTATCTGGGGTCCATGTCTA
>NC_092109.1:38839426-38848011 GCF_045679555.1 Salvelinus alpinus
TTACACCAGGAGTATTACACCAGGAGTATTACACCTGGAGTATTACATCAGGAGTATTACATCAGGAGTATTACACCAGGAGTATCACACCAGGAGTATTACATCAGGAGTATTACATCAGGAGTATTACATCAGGAGTATTACACCAGGAATATTACACCAGGAGTATTACACCAGGAGTATTACATCAGGAGTATTACATCAGGAGTATTACATCAGGAGTATTACACCAGGAGTATTACACCAGGAGTATTACACCAGGAGTATTACATCAGGAGTATTACACCAGGAGTATTACACCAGGAGTATTACACCAGGAGTATTACACCAGGAGTATTACACCAGGAGTATTACACCAGGAGTATTACACCAGGAATATTACACCAGGAGTATTACACCAGGAGTATTACACCAGGAGTATTACATCAGGAATATTACACCAGGAGTATTACACCAGGAGTATTACACCAGGAGTATTACACCAGGAATATTACACCAGGAGTATTACACCAGGAGTATTACACCAGGAGTATTACACCAGGAGTATTACACCAGGAGTATTACATCAGGAGTATTACACCAGGAGTATTACACCAGGATATCAGTGCAAGAGTTTTTGAGAGGTGACTATATGATCTAGGATGAGACGGCAGATGACCCATGACCTATGATCTAGGGTTAGGCTGATGACCTATGACATGGGGTTAGGCTGATGACCTATGACCTATGATCTAGGGTTAGGCTGATGACCTATGACATGGGGTTAGGCTGATGACCTATGACCTATGATCTAGGGTTAGGCTGATGACCTATGATCTAGGGCTAGGTTGATGACCTATGACCTATGATCTAGGGGTAGGCTGATGACCTGGGGTTAGGCTGATGACCTATGACCTGGGGTTAGGCTGATGACCTATGATCTAGGGTTAGGCTGATGACCTATGACCTGGGGTTAGCTTGATGACCTATGATCTAGGGGTAGGCTGATGACCTATGATCTAGGGTTAGGCTGATCTAGGAGGCGATGAAGAGGATAAGACTACGAGAGATTAGGAGGCACAGTTAAGGTAAAAACACACCAGAAGCTGGCGGAGCAGAGCGAGGCGGGTGGAAAGGACGGGACAGGCGGAGCGGTGACTCTATGCCAGCAGGATAGTCCATATCTTCAACCATCTTCGCTGATAGCGATGTTGTGTTTCCAGAAGTGGATGAACTGGTCTCATTTAGCATGTCTGGTGAAGCTTCAACTCTTAGCCCCCTTTTTCCAATTCAAATGAGCTCCAAAAAATAGTGAATAATGACAACGTTGCTGTTGTTTTGTGTGACTACAGCACCAATGATAAAAGGCTAAAATAGAGACATATTCTAATTGAGAGGGGCATCAAAACAGACAACCCGCCCGGCTTCGGTTGGGTCATTATAATTCAAAATGCATTCTAAAATAAATCACACACACGCTTCGCACGCTCACAGGGACATTTCAATTCAGGGGATAAACTGAAATTCCAATTCAATTTTTAAAACATTGAAAGTGACATTGATTTTCACAGGAGGATATCTCAGTTGAATTGACAAAATTGACTGAATATCATTTATCTGTGATCTACCTTGTATGTACAGTATATCATGTATTGACAGCTCTGTGTGATGGCTCCCTCTCTGCTCTGTGTGATGGCTCCCTCTCTGTGATGGCTATGTGTGATGGCTCCCTCTCTGTGATGGCTATGTGTGATGGCTCCCTCTCTGCTCTGTGTGATGGCTCTGTGTGATGTCTCCCTCACTGCTCTGTGTGATGGCTCCCTCTCTGCTCTGTGTGATGGCTCTGTGTGATGTCTCCCTCACTGCTCTGTGTGATGTCTCCCTCACTGCTCTGTGTGATGGCTCCCTCTCTGCTCTGTGTGATGGCTCTGTGTGATGTCTCCCTCACTGCTCTGTGTGATGGCTCCCTCTCTGCTCTGTGTGATGGCTCCCTCTCTGTGATGGCTATGTGTGATGGCTCCCTCTCTGTGATGGCTATGTGTGATGGCTCCCTCTCTGCTATGTGTGATGGCTCCCTCTCTGTGTGATGTCTCCCTCTCTGCTCTGTGTGATGGCTCCCTCTCTGTGATGGCTATGTGTGATGGCTCCCTCTCTGCTATGTGTGATGGCTCCCTCTCTGTGTGATGGCTCCCTCTCTGCTCTGTGTGATGGTTCCCTCTCTGTGTGATGGCTCTGTGTGATGTCTCCCTCACTGCTCTGTGTGATGGCTCCATCTCTGTGTGATGGCTCTGTGTGATGTCTCCCTCACTGCTCTGTGTGATGGCTCCATCTCTGTGTGATGGCTCCCTCACTGCTCTGTGTGATGGCTCCATCTCTGTGTGATGGCTCCATCTCTGTGTGATGGCTCCCTCACTGCTCTGTGTGATGGCTCCATCTCTGTGTGATGGCTCCCTCTCTGTGTGATGGCTCTGTGTGATGGCTCCATCTCTGTGTGATGGCTCCCTCTCTGTGTGATGGCTCTGTGTGATGGCTCCATCTCTGTGTGATGGCTCCCTCTCTATGTGCCTCCAGGTTCAGGACACACACCAGGGTCTGCAGGACTCCTCCATCAAACTACTGCTGCAGCTGCTCACACAGTGGAGACTCACACTGCAGGTCCCTGGGAACAAACGGGCTGCTGAGGTTTGTAGTGTGTGAAGGGTGTGTGTGTGGAGTGTGTCTATGTGTGTGTAGTGGGTCTATGTGTGTGTAGTGTGTCTATGTGTGTGTAGTGTGTCTATGTGTGTGTAGTGTGTCTATGTGTGTGTAGTGTGTCGATGTGTGTGTATTGTGTCTATGTGGGTATTTTACTGAGTATACATGCATGTCTGCTTCAGTGTGTTATATCTAACTCTCCTTCCCCCCCTCCCCCCCTCCCTCCCCCTCCCTCTCTCCCTCCCCCTCCCCTCCCCTCCCCTCCCCTCCCCCTCCCCCTCCCTCTCTCCCTCCCCCTCCCCCTCTCCCTCCCCAGACCAGTCCCAGACTACCAGACCGTAGTCCTCACTGCTCAGTGCTTCACGCTGTAGAAGGCCTGGCTCTGCTGCTCCTCTGCTCCTGTCAGACCAGCACACGCAAACTGGCTGTGTCTGTTCTCAGAGAAATACGCATCCTCTTCAACACTATAGGACACGCAGAGGTATGGAGGGAGGAAGGGAGGGAGGGAGTGAGGGAGGGGAGGGGCGAGGGAGGGGAGGAGGGAGGGAAATAAGGAGAAGAGGGAAGGGCTGGTAAACTGTCTGTCTGTCCTCAGAGAGAAACACATCCTCTTCAATACTATCTGACATGCAGAGGTATGGAGGGAGGAAGGGAGGGAGGGAGTGAGGGAGGGAGGGAGGGAGGGAGGGGAGGAGGGAGGGAGGGAGGGGAGGAGATAGGGAGATATGGAGAAGAGGGAAGGGCTGGTAAACTGTCTGTCTGTCCTCAGAGAGAAACACATCCTCTTCAATACTATCTGACATGCAGAGGTATGCAGGGAGGAAGGGAGGGAGGGAGCGAGGGAGGGGAGGAGATGGGGAGATAAGGAGAAGAGGGAAGGGCTGGTAAACTGTCTGTCTGTCCTCAGGGAGATACACATCCTCTTCAATACTATCTGACATGCAGAGGGAGGGAGGGAAGGAAGGAAGGAGAGGCACGGAGGAAGGGAGGGAAGGAAGCAAAGAAGGAGGGAGGGAGAGGGAGGGAGGAAGGAGAGGCACAGAGGGAGGGAAGGAGGAAGGAAGCAAGGAAGGAAGGAGGGAGAGGGAGGAAGGAGAGGCACGGAGGGAGGGAGGGAGGGAGGGAGGGAGGGAGGGAGGGAGGGAGGGAGGGAGGGAGGGAGGGAGGGAGGGAGGAAGGGAGGGAGGGAGGGAGGGAGGGAGGGAGGAAGGAGAGGCACAGAGGGAGGGAAGGAGGAAGGAAGGAAGCAAGGAAGGAGGGAGGGAGGAAGGAGAGGCACGGAGGGAGGGAGGGAGGGAGGGAGGGAGGGAGAAATAAGTAGGGCAGAGAGGAGACTGGCTATAGCTGTACTACTACCCTCTTAGATAAACGGGCTCCAAAAGGCTTCTTGGGTTGTCCCCATTGGAGAACCCTTTGAAGAACAACATTTTGGTTCCAGGTAGAACCCTCTGTAGAAAGGGTTCTTCATGGAACCCAAACGGGTTCTACCTGGAACCAAAAGAGTTCTACCTGAAAGCAAAAGAGTTCTACCTGGAACCAAAAGTGTTCTACCGGCAACCAAAATAGGGTTCTTCAAAGGGTTCTCCTATAGGGCCTGCTGAAGAAGCCATTATGGATCTAGATAGGGACTACTGGTCTGTCTCATCATTATGATAGAAGCATGACTAAAGTCCATTCTGTTGATACCTCTGTGTGTTTCTGTTTGTTTCCATCTAACTCAACGTACTGACGTCCATGTGGTTTTTCCCTGCAGGACGATGACAAGCCTATGATAGAGGTGATGGACCAGCTCAGTCCTGCTGTGATGGACAGCTTTGTACACGTGGCCGTGTCCGACTCTGTAAGTCGCACTGTCTCTCTCTTTCTGTCTGTGTCTGTGTGTGTGTGTCTGTGTGTGTCTGTGTGTGTGTCTGTCTGTGTGAGTGTCTGTGTGAGTGTCTGTGTGTGTGTCTGTGTGAGTGTCTGTGTGTGTGTCTGTGTGAGTGTCTGTGTGTGTGTCTGTGTGTGTGTCTGTGTGTGTGTCTGTGTGAGTGTCTGTGTGTGTGTCTGTATGAGTGTCTGTGTGTGTGTCTGTGTGAGTGTCTGTGTGTGTGTCTGTGTGTGTGTGTGTCTGTGTGAGTGTCTGTGTGAGTGTCTGTGTGTGTGTCTGTATGAGTGTCTGTGTGTGTGTCTGTGTGAGTGTCTGTGTGTGTGTCTGTGTGTGTGTGTCTGTGTGTGTGTCTGTGTGTGTGTGTGTCTGTGTGAGTGTCTGTGTGAGTGTCTGTGTGTGTGTCTGTATGAGTGTCTGTGTGTGTGTCTGTGTGTGTGTCTGTGTGTGTGTCTGTGTGTGTGTCTGTGTGTGTGTGTCTTTGTGAGTGTCTGTGTGTGTGTCTGTGTGTGTGTCTGTGTGTGTGTCTTTGTGTGTGTCTGTATGAGTGTCTGTGTGTGTGTCTGTGTGTGTGTCTTTGTGTGTGTCTGTGTGTGTGTCTGTATGAGTGTCTGTGTGTGTGTCTGTGTGTGTGTCTGTGTGTCTGTGTGTGTGTCTGTATGAGTGTCTGTGTGTGTGTCTGTGTGTCTGTGTGTGTGTCTGTGTGTCTGTGTGTTTGTGTGTGTGTCTGAGTGTCTGTGTCCAAATACCAATACATGCGTTCTTCACAGTAGTTTGGGTTAGGGGTTAGGGGTTTGGGTTAGGGGTTTGGGTTAGGGGTTTGGGTTAGGGGTTAGGGTTAGGGGTTAGGGTTAGGGGTTTGGGTTAGGGGTTAGGGTTAGGGGTTTGGGTTAGGGGTTAGGGTTAGGGGTTTGGGTTAGGGGTTAGGGTTAGGGGTTAGGGTTAGGGGTTAGGGGTTAGGGTTAGGGTTAGGGGTTTGGGTTAGGGGTTTGGGTTAGGGGTTTGGGTTAGGGGTTAGGGTTAGGGGTTTGGGTTAGGGGTTAGGGGTTAGGGTTAGGGGTTAGGGGTTTGGGTTAGGGGTTAGGGTTAGGGGTTTGGGTTAGGGGTTAGGGTTAGGGGTTTGGGTTAGGGGTTAGGGGTTTGGGTGTGCAAGAATAAAACGTTTGACAGTATGTGACATATTGAAAATGTAATAGGCTTCAAATGCCAGGATGTACAGAATGTTGTCATATCAGCTTTTCATCTAGCAGACAACATCTGACCATTAGAATAGGAGACGCGCTGTAGAAAAACAACATATTTGCAGGGAACAAGTGTGATTTCATATGAAATGATTCTCAGTTTGGATGAGTAGTATGGTGATATTTGTTGCTTAACTGCTTCCTGCATATGTTTTGATAGTACGTTCTTAATTGTATGTTGTATGATAAGTTCACAGTATGTCGTTTAATTTAGTGGTAGACAAGAGAGGTTAGTAGACAAGGCCTGTGTGTTTCCTTAATCTCTCCTCTCCTCTCCTCTCCTCTCTCTCCTCTCCTCTCCTCTCCTCTCCTCTCCTCTCCTCTCCTCTCCTCTCCTCTCCTCTCCTCTCCTCTCCTCTCCTCTCCTCTCCTCCCTTCTCCCCTCTCCCCTCTCCCCTCTCCTCTCCCCTCTCTTCTCCCCTACCCCCTCCTCTCTCCCCTCTCCCCTCTCCTCTCTCCCCTCTCCCCTCTCCCCTCTCCCCTCTCCCCTCTCCCCTCTCCTCTCTCCTCTCCTCCCCCTCTAGTCCACCCTCCCTCTCAGCCACCACGTGGACCTACAGTGGTTGGTGGAGTGGACAGCCAGACTGGTGAGCAGTGCCTACGACGTGAAGAGTCCCAGCCATGTATGGATCTATGCCCAGTGTGTCAAAGACCCCTGGGTACTCTGTCTGCACAGCTTCCTGCGCCAGGAACACCTCCCCAAACTCTGCCCTACCGCGCTCAGCTACGCCTGGCCCTACGCATTCACCAGGCTACAGCTGCTGCTGCCACTGGTTGACCCCAAGTACGTACAACACACAGGGGTCAGACACACACACACACACACACACACACACACACACACACACACACACACACACACACACACACACACACACACCACACACACACACACACACACACACACACACACACACACACACACATACAAACCTATGTGTGTAGACATGGTCAGACACAGGAACACCTAAACCCAGTCTTACTGTGCCCTTCTTTTGTCCTACCTAGCAACAGCTTTGTATCTGTATTTGTATGTATCTATCTGTATCTGTATTTGTAGCTGTATCTGTATCTGTATCTGTAGCTGTAGCTGTATTTGTATCTGTAGCTGTATTTGTATCTGTAGCTGTATTTGTAGCTGTATCTGTATCTGTAGCTGTATTTGTATCTGTAGCTGTATTTGTATCTGTAGCTGTATTTGTAGCTGTATATGTATCTGTAGCTGTATTTGTATCTGTAGCTGTATTTGTATCTGTAGCTGTATTTGTATCTGTAGCTGTATTTGTAGCTTTATATGTATCTGTAGCTGTATTTGTATCTGTATCTGTAGCTGTATTTGTAGTTGTATCTGTAGCTGTATTTGTAGTTGTATCTGTATCTGTAGCTGTATTTGTAGTTGTATCTGTATCTGTATTTGTAGCTGTATCTGTATTTGTAGCTGTATCTGTATTTGTATCTGTAGCTGTATTTGTATCTGTAGCTGTATTTGTATCTGTAGCTGTATTTGTAGCTGTATCTGTATCTGTAGCTGTATTTGTAGTTGTATCTGTATCTGTATTTGTAGCTGTATCTGTATTTGTAGCTGTATCTGTATTTGTATCTGTAGCTGTATTTGTATCTGTAGCTGTATTTGTATCTGTAGCTGTATTTGTAGCTGTATCTGTACCTGTATTTGTAGCTGTATTTGTAGCTGTAGCTGTATTTGTATCTGTAGCTGTATTTGTATCTGTAGCTGTATCTGTAGCTGTATTTGTAGCTGTATCTGTATCTGTAACTGTATCTGTATTGTGTAGCTGTATCTGTATTTGTAGCTGTAGCTGTATTTGTATCTGTATTTGTAGCTGTATCTGTATCTGTATTTGTATCTATATTTGTAGCTGTATCTGTATTTGCAGCTGTAGCTGTATCTGTAGCTGTATTTGTATCTGTAGCTGTATTTGTAGCTGTATCTGTAGCTGTATTTGTAGCTGTAGCTGTATTTGTATCTGTAGCTGTATTTGTATCTGTAGCTGTAGCTGTATTTGTAGCTGTATCTGTATTTGTAGCTGTATCTGTATTTGTAGCTGTAGCTGTATCTGTAGCTGTATTTGTAGCTGTAGCTGTATTTGTAGCTGTATCTGTAGCTGTATTTGTATCTGTATCTGTAGCTGTATTTGTATTTGTAGCTGTAGCTGTATTTGTAGCTGTAGCTGTAGCTGTATTTGTATCTGTAGCTGTATCTGTATTTGTAGCTGTATCTGTATTTGTAGCTGTATCTGTAGCTGTATCTGTATTTGTAGCTGTAGCTGTATTTGTAGCTGTAGCTGTAGCTGTATCTGTAGCTGTGTCTGTATTTGTAGCTGTATCTGTAGCTGTATTTGTATTTGTAGCTGTATCTGTATCTGTAGCTGTAGCTGTATTTGTAGCTGTAGCTGTATTTGTAGCTGTAGCTGTATCTATATCTGTAGCTGTAGCTGTAGCTGTATCTGTATTTGTAGCTGTAGCTGTAGCTGTATCTGTATTTGTAGCTGTAGCTGTAGCTGTATCTGTATTTGTAGCTGTATTTGTATCTGTAGCTGTAGCTGTATTTGTAGCTGTATCTGTATTTGTAGCTGTATCTGTATTTGTAGCTGTATCTGTAGCTGTATTTGTAGCTGTAGCTGTATTTGTAGCTGTATCTGTAGCTGTATTTGTATCTGTATCTGTAGCTGTATTTGTATTTGTAGCTGTAGCTGTATTTGTAGCTGTAGCTGTAGCTGTATTTGTATCTGTAGCTGTATCTGTATGTGTAGCTGTATCTGTATCTGTAGCTGTAGCTGTAGCTG
>NC_092109.1:38848111-38868111 GCF_045679555.1 Salvelinus alpinus
TATTTGTATCTGTATCTGTAGCTGTATTTGTATTTGTAGCTGTAGCTGTAGCTGTATTTGTATCTGTAGCTGTATCTGTATTTGTAGCTGTATCTGTATTTGTAGCTGTATCTGTAGCTGTAGCTGTAGCTGTATCTGTATTTGTAGCTGTATCTGTATCTGTAGCTGTATTTGTAGCTGTAGCTGTATCTGTATCTGTAGCTGTATCTGTAGCTGTATCTGTATTTGTAGCTGTATCTGTAGCTGTATGTATCTGTATCTGTAGCTCTGTATCTGTAGCTGTATGTAGCTGTATGTATCTATAGCTGTATGTATCTGTATCTGTAGATGTATGTATCTGTATGTATCTGTATGTATCTGTATGTATATGTATCTGTATCTGTATCTGTATGTATCTGTATGTATCTGTATGTATATGTATCTGTATCTGTAGCTGTAGCTGTAGCTGACATTTATTAGGACCACTATACTGTTGTTTATTGATTATTGATTAGATTTATTGGGACCACTATGCTGCTATTTATAGATTTATTGACACACACACACACACACTAACACCCACACACACATACACTGACACTGACACACACACACTAACACCCACACACATACCCACAACTTAAGCTGCTGCAATACTGTTTACTATGATTATTATTATTGCAACTGTGTGTGTGGTGTGACTGTGTGTGTGGTGTGACTGTGTGTGTGGTGTGACTGTGTGTGTGGTGTGACTGTGTTTGTGGTGTGACTGTGTGTGTGGTGTGACTGTGTGTGTGGTGTGACTGTGTGTGTGGTGTGACTGTGTGTGTGGTGTGACTGTGTGTGTGGTGTGACTGTGTGTGTGGTGTGACTGTGTGTGTGGTGTGACTGTGTGTGTGATGTGACTGTGTGTGTGGTGTGACTGTGTGTGTGGTGTAACTGTGTGTGTGGTGTGACTGTGTGTGTGGTGTGACTGTGTGTGTGGTGTGACTGTGTGTGTGGTGTGACTGTGTGTGTGGTGTGACTGTGTGTGTGGTGTGACTGTGTGTGTGATGTGACTGTGTGTGTGGTGTGATTGTGTGTGTGGTGTGACTGTGTGTGTGGTGTAACTGTGTGTGTGATGTGACTGTGTGTGTGGTGTGACTGTGTTTGTGGTGTGACTGTGTGTGCGGTGTAACTGTGTGTGTGGTGTGACTGTGTGTGTGGTGTGACTGTGTTTGTGGTGTGACTGTGTGTGTGGTGTAACTGTGTGTGTGGTGTGACTGTGTGTGTGATGTGACTGTGTGTGTGGTGTGACTGTGTGTGTGGTGTGACTGTGTGTGTGATGTGACTGTGTGTGTGGTGTAACTGTGTGTGTGGTGTAACTGTGTGTGTGGTGTGACTGTGTGTGTGGTGTGACTGTGTGTGTGGTGTAACTGTGTGTGTGGTGTAACTGTGTGTGTGGTGTGACTGTGTGTGTGGTGTGACTGTGTGTGTGGTGTGACTGTGTGTGTGGTGTGACTGTGTGTGTGGTGTAACTGTGTGTGTGGTGTGACTGTGTGTGTGGTGTGACTGTGTGTGTGGTGTGACTGTGTGTGGTGTAACTGTGTGTGTGGTGTGACTGTGTGTGTGGTGTAACTGTGTGTGTGGTGTGACTGTGTGTGTGGTGTGACTGTGTGTGTGGTGTGACTGTGTGTGTGGTGTGACTGTGTGTGTGGTGTGACTGTGTGTGTGGTGTGACTGTGTGTGTGGTGTGACTGTGTGTGTGGTGTGACTGTGTGTGTGATGTGACTGTGTGTGTGGTGTAACTGTGTGTGTGGTGTGACTGTGTGTGTGGTGTGACTGTGTGTGTGGTGTAACTGTGTGTGTGATGTGACTGTGTGTGTGGTGTAACTGTGTGTGTGGTGTGACTGTGTGTGTGGTGTGACTGTGTGTGTGGTGTGACTGTGTGTGTGTGGTGTGACTGTGTGTGGTGTGACTGTGTGTGTGGTGTGACTGTGTGTGTGATGTGACTGTGTGTGTGGTGTGACTGTGTGTGTGGTGTAACTGTGTGTGTGGTGTGACTGTGTGTGTGATGTGACTGTGTGTGTGGTGTGACTGTGTGTGTGGTGTAACTGTGTGTGTGATGTGACTGTGTGTGTGGTGTGACTGTGTGTGTGATGTGACTGTGTGTGTGTGATGTGACTGTGTGTGTGGTGTGACTGTGTGTGTGATGTGACTGTGTGTGTGGTGTGACTGTGTGTGTTATGTGACTGTGTGTGTGGTGTAACTGTGTGTGTGGTGTGACTGTGTGTGTGATGTAACTGTGTGTGTGGTGTGACTGTGTGTGTGGTGTGACTGTGTGTGTGGTGTGACTGTGTGTGTGGTGTGACTGTGTGTGTGGTGTAACTGTGTGTGTGGTGTGACTGTGTGTGTGGTGTGACTGTGTGTGTGGTGTAACTGTGTGTGTGGTGTAACTGTGTGTGTGGTGTAACTGTGTGTGTGGTGTGACTGTGTGTGTGGTGTGACTGTGTGTGTGGTGTGACTGTGTGTGTGGTGTAACTGTGTGTGTGGTGTGACTGTGTGTGTGGTGTAACTGTGTGTGTGGTGTAACTGTGTGTGTGGTGTGACTGTGTGTGGTGTAACTGTGTGTGTGGTGTGTGTGGTGTAACTGTGTGTGTGGTGTAACTGTGTGTGTGGTGTAACTGTGTGTGTGGTGTGACTGTGTGTGGTGTAACTGTGTGTGTGGTGTGACTGTGTGTGGTGTAACTGTGTGTGTGGTGTGACTGTGTGTGGTGTAACTGTGTAACTGTGTGTGTGGTGTGACTGTGTGTGTGGTGTAACTGTGTGTGTGGTGTAACTGTGTGTGTGGTGTGACTGTGTGTGTGGTGTAACTGTGTGTGTGGTGTAACTGTGTGTGTGGTGTGACTGTGTGACTGTGTGTGTGGTGTGACTGTGTGTGTGGTGTGACTGTGTGTGTGGTGTAACTGTGTGTGTGGTGTGACTGTGTGTGTGGTGTGACTGTGTGTGTGGTGTGACTGTGTGTGTGGTGTAACTGTGTGTGTGATGTGACTGTGTGTGTGATGTGACTGTGTGTGTGGTGTGACTGTGTGTGTGGTGTGACTGTGTGTGTGGTGTGACTGTGTGTTTGGTGTAACTGTGTGTGTGGTGTGACTGTGTGTGTGGTGTGACTGTGTGTGTGGTGTGACTGTGTGTTTGGTGTAACTGTGTGTGTGGTGTAACTGTGTGTGTGGTGTAACTGTGTGTGTGGTGTAACTGTGTGTGTGGTGTGACTGTGTGTTTGGTGTAACTGTGTGTGTGGTGTAACTGTGTGTGTGGTGTGACTGTGTGTTTGGTGTAACTGTGTGTGTGGTGTAACTGTGTGTGTGGTGTAACTGTGTGTGTGGTGTAACTGTGTGTGTGGTGTGACTGTGTGTGTGGTGTAACTGTGTGTGTGGTGTAACTGTGTGTGTGGTGTAACTGTGTGTGTGTTGTAACTGTGTGTGTGGTGTAACTGTGTGTTTGGTGTGACTGTGTGTGTGGTGTGACTGTGTGTGTGGTGTAACTGTGTGTGTGGTGTAACTGTGTGTGTGGTGTGACTGTGTGTGTGGTGTAACTGTGTGTGTGGTGTAACTGTGTGTGTGGTGTGACTGTGTGTGTGGTGTAACTGTGTGTGTGGTGTAACTGTGTGTGTGGTGTAACTGTGTGTGTGGTGTAACTGTGTGTGTGGTGTAACTGTGTGTGTGGTGTAACTGTGTGTGTGGTGTAACTGTGTGTGTGGTGTAACTGTGTGTGTGGTGTGACTGTGTGTGTGGTGTAACTGTGTGTGTGGTGTAACTGTGTGTGTGGTGTGACTGTGTGTGTGGTGTAACTGTGTGTGTGGTGTAACTGTGTGTGTGGTGTAACTGTGTGTGTGGTGTAACTGTGTGTGTGGTGTAACTGTGTGTGTGGTGTAACTGTGTGTGTGGTGTAACTGTGTGTGTGGTGTGACTGTGTGTGTGGTGTGACTGTGTGTGTGGTGTAACTGTGTGTGTGGTGTAACTGTGTGTGTGGTGTGACTGTGTGTGTGGTGTAACTGTGTGTGTGGTGTGACTGTGTGTGTGGTGTAACTGTGTGTGTGGTGTAACTGTGTGTGTGGTGTGACTGTGTGTGTGGTGTGACTGTGTGTGTGGTGTAACTGTGTGTGTGGTGTAACTGTGTGTGTGGTGTAACTGTGTGTGTGGTGTAACTGTGTGTGTGGTGTGTGTGTGTGGTGTGACTGTGTGTGTGATGTGACTGTGTGTGTGGTGTGTGTGTGTGGTGTGACTGTGTGTGTGGTGTGACTGTGTGTGTGGTGTAACTGTGTTTGTGACTGTGTGTGTGGTGTGACTGTGTGTGTGATGTGACTGTGTGTGTGGTGTAACTGTGTGTGTGGTGTAACTGTGTGTGTGGTGTGTGTGTTACAGCAGTCCAGTGAATGCTAAGAAGACCTCGTCAGCGGGCTCCAGTGACAGCTCCATCGCTCTGTGGCGGAACTACCTGATCCTCTGTCTGGGCGTGGCCAAACCCAGCATCATGTCACCTGGGCACCTGAGAGCCTCCACACCTGAAATCACTGCTACCACACCTGACGGCAGTGTTACCTACGACAACAAGGTAGAGGGGGTGGTAGGTGGGTAGGTGGGGGGGTTGTGTGAGTGTGTGTGTGTGTGTGTGTGTGTGTGTGTGTGTGTGTGTGTGTGTGTGTGTGTGTGTGTGTGTGTGTGTGTGTGTGTGTGTGTGTGTGTGTGTGTGTGTGTGTGTGTGTGTGTGTGTGTGTGTGTGTGTGATCAGAGTTGTGTGTGTTATTGATGATGTATTCATTGTGTATTGATCAGGTGATTGGTTCTCCGTCAGTGACTACGATCAGATCTGTGTGTGTTATTGATGATGTGATCATTGTGTATTGATCAGGTGATTGGTACTCCGTCAGTGGCGTGGCTCCTGAAACAGCTGGTCCCTCTGATGAGAGCTGAGAGCATAGAGATCACTGAATGTCTAGTGCTGGGCCTCGGACGCACCAACGCCCTGGTGTTCAGGTATCACACACACACACACACACACACACCCACACACACACACACACACACACACACACACACACACACACACACACACACACACACACACACACACACACACACACACACACACACAGACGTTTGTAAGGAAGACTTTGAGTGCATTCTATGTTACCAGTAAATGATGATATAGGAATTGAATGAAGAGAGAAATAGAGATGTGTTATGGTTGGAGATGGATTGAAAGAGAGATGGGTTAAGGTTGGAGATGGATTGAAAGAGAATGATGAGAGTTTAGGTGAGGAGGAGAGATGGAGAGATTAGGTGAGGAGGAGAGATGGAGAGATTAGGTGAGGAGGAGAGATGGAGAGATTAGATGAGGAGGAGAGATGGAGAGATTAGGTGAGGAGGAGAGATGGAGAGATTAGGTGAGGAGGAGAGATGGAGAGATTAGGTGAGGAGGAGAGATGGAGAGATTAGGTGAGGAGGAGAGATGGAGAGATTAGGTGAGGAGGAGAGATGGAGAGATTAGGTGAGGAGGAGAGATGATAGATTAGTGGAGGTGTAATAACACCCTTGAGAAGTGTGAAAATGTGAAAATGAATGAAGTGCGGGTTAAGTTAAATGCTAATCTGTTTTTAATGTGAGTAAAACACTGTTGTTTACACTCCTCTATTTAAACACTCCCTCAATTACAGTCCTCTCCTGTCTCTCGCTCTCTCTCTCTCTCTCTCTCTCTCTCTCTCTCTCTCTCTCTCTCTCTCTCTCTCTCTCTCTCTCTCTCTCTCTCTCTCTCTCTCTCTCTCTCTCTCTCTCTCTCTCTCTCTCTCTCTCTCTCTCTCTCTCTCTCTCTCTCTCTCTCTCTCTCTCTCTCTCTCTGTCTCTCTCTCTTGTGTTCTCTCTCGCTTGCTCTCTCTCTGTGTCTCTGTCTTTCTCTTGCTCTCTCTCTCTCTCTCTCGCTCTCTCTCTCTCTCTCTGTCTATCTGTCTCTGTCTCTCTTCCTGTCTCTTGCTCGCTCTCTCTCTCTGTCTCTCTGTCTCTTTCTCTCTTGCTCTCTCTCTCTCTCTCTCTCTCTCTCTCTCTCTCTCTCTCTCTCTCTCTCTCTCTCTCTCTCTCTCTCTCTCTCTCTCTCTCTCTCTCTCTGTGTGTGTGTGTGTGTGTGTGTGTGTGTGTGTGTGTGTGTGTGTGTGTGTGTGTGTGTGTGTGTGTGTGTGTGTGTGTGTGTGTGTGTGTGTGTGTGTGTGTGTGTGTGAGTGTGTGTGTGTGTGTGTGGCGGTAGAGGACAGGTATTTCAGTTAGACAGAAAGGATATTTCCTTACGAGAAGAGAGAGAATTGTATTTGAGAGGAAGGTCATGGACAAACATCTTCAGTCTCCACACAGATGAGACACTACGGTACTCTATAGGGTTTGGGAATTAGGCTCCCACTGTTTAAATACAGTGGGATAAAACACTGCCCTAGCTCAGACTTAAATGTTCATCTCCCTGAAGGCATACAATATGTCTGTGTGTGTACTTTTATCATGAAATCAAATCTATTTTCCTACGTTGTGTCCCCACTCATAGAGAATTAGTAGAGGAGCTCCACCCACTGATGAAGGAAGCCCTGGAACGTAGACCTGAGGTACAGTACTACTGTCGAACTGTCTGACTGTGTCTTTAATGGGACACTAGTTACCAAGCTGCTCTGTTTCCAGGTCCATCACAGTCCATCAGTGTCGTCCCAGAATAATGTCATGTAAATGTGTTCTAGAATAATGTCATGTAAATGTGTCCCAGAATAATGTCATGTAAATGTGTCCCAGAATAATGTCATGTAAATGTGTTCTAGAATAATGTCATGTAAATGTGTTCTAGAATAATGTCATGTAAATGTGTCCCAGAATAATGTCATGTAAATGTGTTCTAGAATAATGTCATGTAAATGTGTTCTAGAATAATGTCATGTAAATGTGTCCCAGAATAATGTCATGTAAATGTGTCCTAGAATAATGTCATGTAAATGTGTCCCAGAATAATGTCATGTAAATGTGTCCCAGAATAATGTCATGTAAATGTGTTTTAGAATAATGTCATGTAAATGTATTCTAGAATAATGTCATGTAAATGTGTCCCAGAATAATGTCATGTAAATGTGTCCCAGAATAATGTCATGTAAATGTCTCCCAGAATAATGTCATGTAAATGTGTACTAGATTAATGTCATGTAAAGTGTCCCAGAATAATGTCATGTAAATGTGTCCCAGAATAATGTCATGTAAATGTGTCCTAGAATAATGTCATGTAAATGTCTTCTAGAATAATGTCATGTAAATGTGTCCTAGAATAATGTCATGTAAATGTCTTCTAGACTAATGTCATGTAAATGTCTCCCAGAATAATGTCATGTAAATGTGTCCTAGAATAATGTCATGTAAATGTGTCCCAGAATAATGTCATGTAAATGTGTTCTAGAATAATGTCATGTAAATGTGTTCTAGAATAATGTCATGTAAATGTGTCCCAGAATAATGTCATGTAAATGTGTTCTAGAATAATGTCATGTAAATGTGTTCTAGAATAATGTCATGTAAATGTGTCCCAGAATAATGTCATGTAAATGTGTCCTAGAATAATGTCATGTAAATGTGTCCCAGAATAATGTCATGTAAATGTGTCCCAGAATAATGTCATGTAAATGTGTTTTAGAATAATGTCATGTAAATGTATTCTAGAATAATGTCATGTAAATGTGTCCCAGAATAATGTCATGTAAATGTGTCCCAGAATAATGTCATGTAAATGTCTCCCAGAATAATGTCATGTAAATGTGTACTAGATTAATGTCATGTAAAGTGTCCCAGAATAATGTCATGTAAATGTGTCCCAGAATAATGTCATGTAAATGTGTCCTAGAATAATGTCATGTAAATGTCTTCTAGAATAATGTCATGTAAATGTGTTCTAGAATAATGTCATGTAAATGTCTTCTAGACTAATGTCATGTAAATGTCTCCCAGAATAATGTCATGTAAATGTGTCCTAGAACAATGTCATGTAAATGTGTCCCAGAATAATGTCATGTAAATGTGTCCCAGAATAATGTCATGTAAATGTGTCCCAGAATAATGTCATGTAAATGTGTCCCAGAATAATGTCATATAAATGTGTCCCAGAATAATGTCATGTAAATGTGTCCTAGATTAATGTCATGTAAAGTGTCCCAGAATAATGTCATGTAAATGTGTCCCAGAATAATGTCATGTAAATGTCTTCTAGAATAATGTCATGTAAATGTGTTCTAGAATAATGTCATGTAAATGTCTTCTAGACTAATGTCATGTAAATGTCTCCCAGAATAATGTCATGTAAATGTGTCCTAGAACAATGTCATGTAAATGTGTCCCAGAATAATGTCATGTAAATGTGTCCCAGAATAATGTCATGTAAATGTGTCCCAGAATAATGTCATGTAAATGTGTCCCAGAATAATGTCATATAAATGTGTCCCAGAATAATGTCATGTAAATGTGTCCTAGATTAATGTCATGTAAAGTGTCCCAGAATAATGTCATGTAAATGTGTCCCAGAATAATGTCATGTAAATGTGTCCCAGAATAATGTCATGCAAATGTGTCCTAGAATAATGTCATGTAAATGTCTTCTAGAATAATGTCATGTAAATGTGTTCTAGAATAATGTCATGTAAATGTCTTCTAGACTAATGTCATGTAAATGGGTCCCAGAATAATGTGATGTAAATGTGTCCTAGAATAATGTCATGTAAATGTGTCCTAGAACAATGTCATGTAAATGTGTCCCAGAATAATGTCATGTAAATGTGTCCCAGAATAATGTCATGTAAATGTGTGCCAGAATAATGTAATGTAAATGTGTCCCAGAATAATGTCATATAAATGTGTCCCAGAATAATGTCATGTAAATGTGTTCTAGAATAGTGTCATGTAAATGTGTCCCAGAATAATGTCATGTAAATGTGTCCCAGAATAATGTCATGTAAATGTGTCCCAGAATAATGTCATGTAAATGTGTCCCAGAATAATGTCATGTAAATGTGTCCTAGAATAATGTCATGTAAATGTGTCCTAGAATAATGTCATGTAAATGTGTTCTAGAATAATGTCATGTAAATGTGTCCTAGAATAATGTCATGTAAATGTGTCCTAGAATAATGTCATGTAAATGTGTTCTAGAATAATGTCATGTAATTGTGTCCTAGAATAATGTCATGTAAATGTGTCCTAGAATAATGTCATGTAAATGTGTCCTAGAATAAGAAGCGTCGTGAGAGGAGGGACCTGCTCAGACTGCAGCTTCTCAGAATCTTTGAACTGCTGGCCGACGCTGGAGTCATCAGTGACAGGTAACACAAACACAAGTGCTGTCAAACACACACACACACACACACACAATGTCACACATTCTCACACACACACTGCCTTCTAATAATTTGTCTAATCTGTTTCTCTCTCTCTCTCTCTCTCTCTCTCTCTGTCTCGCTCTCTCTTTCTCTCTCTCTCTCTCTCTCTCTCTCTCTCTCTCTCTCTCTCTCTCTCTCTCTCTCTCTCTCTCTCTCTCTCTCTCTCTCTCTCTCTCTCTCTCTCTCTCTCTCTCTCTCTCTCTCTCTCTCTCTCTCTCTCTCTCTCTCTCTCTCTCTCTCTCTGTGTGTGTTCCCCCTCCTCCTCCTGTAGTACTAACGGAGCATTGGAGCGTGACAGCCTGGCATTAGGAGCTCTGTTCCTGGAGTACGTGGACCTGACCAGGATGCTGCTGGAAGCCGAGAATGACAAGGAGCTGGACGTTCTCAAAGACATCAGGGCCCACTTCTCTGGCATGGTGGCCAACATCATACAGTGTGTCCCTGGTAACTATACACCCCATAATACTATCCAATACTCATATAGTAACCACACACAGACCAAAGCTCGCCCTCCATTTGGTAAATCCGACCACAACTCTATCCTCCTGATTCCTGCTTACAAGCAAAAATGAAAGCAGGAAGCACCAGTGACACCAGTGGTCAGATGAAGCAGATGCTAAACTACAGGACTGTTTTGCTATCACAGACTGGAACATGTTCCGGGATTCTTCCCATGGCATTGAGTAGTACACCACATCACTGGCTTTATCAATAAGTGCATCGAGGACGTCGTCCCCACAGTGACTGTACGTACATACCCCAACCAGAAGCCATGGATTACAGGCAACATTCGCACTGAGCTAAAGGGCAGAGCTGCCGCTTTCAAGGTGCGGAACTCTAACCCGGAAGCTTACAAGAAATCCTGCTATGGCCTCCGATGAATCATCAAACAGGCAAAGCGTCAATACAGGGCTAAGATTGAATCGTACTACACCGGCTCTGACGCTCGTCTTATGTGGCAGGGCTTGCAAACCATTACAGACTACAAAGGGAAGCACAGCTGCGAGCTGCCCAGTGACACAAGCCTACCAGACGAGCTAAATCACTTCTATGCTCGCTTCGAGGCAAGCAACACTGAGGCATGCATGAGAGCATCAGCTGTTCCGGACGACTGTGTGATCACGCTCTCCGTAGCCGACATGAATAAGACCTTTAAACAGCTCAACATACACAAGGCTGCGGGGCCAGACAGATTACCAGGACGTGTGCTCCGGGCATGTGCTGACCAACTGGCAGGTGTCTTCACTGACATTTTCAACCTCTCCCTGTCTGAGTCTATAATTCCAACATGTTTCAAGCAGACCATCATAGTCCCTGTGCCCAAGAACACAAAGGCAACCTGCCTAAATGACTACAGACCTGTAGCACTCACGTCCGTAGCCATGAAGTGCTTTGAAAGGCTGGTAATGGCTCACATCAACACCATTATCCCAGAAACCCTAGACCCACTCCAATTTGCATACCGCCCAAACAGATCCACAGATGATGCAATCTCTATTGCACTCCACACTGCCCTTTCCCACCTGGACAAAAGGAACACTTATGTGAGAATGCTATTCATTGACTATAGCTCAGCGTTCAACACCATAGTACCCTCAAAGCTCATCACTAAGCTAAGGACCCTGGGACTAAACACCTCCCTCTGTAACTGGATCCTGGACTTCCTGACGGGCCGCCCACAGGTGGTGAGGGTAGGCAGCAACACATCTGCCACGCTGATACTCAACACTGGAGCCACCCAGGGGTGCATGCTCAGGCCCCTCCTGTACTTCCTGTTCACCCACGACTGCACGGCCAGGCACGACTCCAACACCATCATTAAGTTTGCCGATGACACAAATGTGGTAGGACTGATCACCGGCAACAACGAGACAGCCTATAGGGAGGAGGTCAGAGACCTGACCATGTGGTGCCAGGACAGCAACCTCTCCCTTAACGTGATCAAGACAAAGGAGATGATTGTGGACTGCAGGAAAAGGAGGACAGAGTACGCCCCATTCTCATCGACGGGGCTGTAGTGGAGCAGGTTGAGAGCTTCAAGTTCCTTGGTATCCACATCACCAACAAACTAACATGGTCCAAGCACACCAAGACAGTTGTGAAGAGGGCATGACAAAGCCTATTCCCCCTCAGGAAACTAAAAAGATTTGGCATGGGTCCTGAGATCCTCAAAAAGTTCTACAGCTGCAACATCGAGAGCATCCTGAATGGTTGCATCACTGCCTGGTACGGCAATTGCTTGGCCTCCGACCGCAAGGCATTACAAAGGGTAGTGCGTACGGCCCAGTACATCACTGGGGCTAAGCTGCCTGCAATCCAGGACCTCTACACCAGGCGGTGTCAGAGGAAGGCCCTAAAAATTGTCAAAGACCTCAGCCACCCCAGTCATAGACTGTTCTCTCTACTACCGCATGGCAAGCGGTACCGGACTGCCAAGTCTAGGACAAAAAGGCTTCTCAACAGTTTTTACCCCCAAGCCATAAGACTCCTGAACAGGTAATCAAATGGCTACCCGGACTATTTGCATTGTGTGCCACTTTAACTATACATTCAAAGCCACTTTAACTATACATTCATGTACATACCTCCTCAATTGGGCCGACCAACCAGTGCTCCCGCACATTGGCTAACTGGGCTATCTGCATTGTGTCCCGCCACCCGCCAACCCCTCTTTTACGCTACTACTACTCTCTGTTCATCATATATGCATAGTCACTTTAACCATATCTACATGTACATACTACCTCAATCAGCATGACTAACCAGTGTCTGTATGTTGCCTCGTTACTGTTATAGCCTCGCTACTGTATATAGCCTTGCTACTGTATATAGCCTCGCTACTGTATATAGCCTTGCTACTGTATATAGCCTTGCTACTGTATATAGCCTCGCTACTGTATATAGCCTTGCTACTGTATATAGCCTTGCTACTGTATATAGCCTCGCTACTGTATATAGCCTTGCTACTGTATTTCACTGTCTTTTTACTGTTGTTTTTATTTCTTTACTTACCTATTGTTCACTTTAATTTGATTTGATCATTCTCTTACGGTAAGCATGGCGCCTATAACACTAGGATTGTGTGTTCGAAACGCGGGGCCACCCATACGTAGAATGTGTGCTATTTTTAATACGACATCATTCAGAATACTGTCATAGTTTAAAGGGGAAGTCAAGCGTTTTAAATAGATAATAAAACCCTTTCTCTTTCTCTTTTTAACCCCCCCTCCTTCTCCTGCAGTCCACCACCGGCGTTTCCTGTTCCCCCAGCAGTCTCTGAGGCACCACCTTTTCATCCTGTTCAGCCAATGGGCTGGCCCCTTCAGCGTGATGTTCACGCCCCTCGACCGCTACAGCGACCGCAACCACCAGATCACCAGATACCAGTACTGCTCTCTGAAGGTACTGCACACACACACACACACACACACACACACACACACACACACACACACACACACACACACACACACACACACACACACACACACACACACACACACACACACACACACACACACAGACACACACACACACACACACACACCACACACGCACACACACCACACACCTGATACCAGTACTGCTCTCTGAAGGTACTGTACACACACACACACACACACACACACACACACACACACACACACACACACACACCTGCACACACACATAGGCTGCACATGCACACACACACGCACACACACACACACACACACACACACACACACACACACACACACACACACCACACACACCACACACACACACACACACACACACACACACACACACACACACACACACACACACACACACACACACACACACACACACACCCATACACACACACACACACACACACACATCCCACACACACACACACACACGGAAACATGGACGTACAGTATGCATATACATAAATATACCATGGTTTCTCCCTAGGCGATGTCCTCGGTGCTGTGTTGTGGTCCAGTGTTTGACAACGTGGGTCTCTCTACTGATGGATATCTCTACAAATGGCTGGACAACATCCTGGCCTGCCACGACATACGGGTATGTCACCTATATGAATGGTTACGTCACCTCTATGAAGTGTTACGTCTCCTATATGAAGTGTTACCTCACCTCTATGAAGTGGTACGTCACCTCTATGAAGTGTTACGTCACCTCTATGAAGTGTTACGTCTCCTATATGAAGTGTTACCTCACCTCTATGAGGTTGTACCTCAGCTCTATGAAGTGTTACGTCATCTCTATGAAGTGTTACGTCACCTCTATGAAGTGTTACGTCTCCTATATGAAGTGTTACCTCACCTCTATGAGGTTGTACCTCACATCTATGAAGTGTTACGTCACCTCTATGAAGTGTTACGTCTCCTATATGAAGTGTTACATCACCTCTAGGAAGTGTTACGTCACCTCTATGAAGTGTTACGTCTCCTATATGAAGTGTTACCTCACCTCTATGAAGTGTTACCTCACCTCTATGAAGTGTTATGTCACCTTTATGAAGTGTTACCTCACCTCTATGAAGTGTTACCTCACCTCTATGAAGTGTTACCTCACCTCTATGAAGTGTTACCTCTATGAACCTCTATGAAGTGTTACCTCACCTCTATGAAATGTTACCTCACCTCTATGAAGTGTTACCTCACCTCTATGAAGTGTTACCTCACCTCAATGAAGTGTTACGTCACCTCTATGAAGTGTTACCTCACCTCTATGAAGTGTTACGTCACCTCTATGAAGTGTTACTTCACCTCCGTGAAGTGTTACCTCACCTCTATGAAGTGTTACCTCACCTCTATGAAATGTTACCTCACCTCTATGAGTGTTACGTCATCTCACCTCTATGAAGTGTTACCTTACCTCTATGAAGTGTTACGTCATCTCACCTCTATGAAGTGTTACCTCACCTCTATGAAGTGTTACGTCATCTCACCTCTATGAAGTGTTACCTCACCTCTATGAAGTGTTACGTCATCTCACCTCTATGAAGTGTTACCTCACCTCTATGAAGTGTTACGTCACCTCACCTCTATGACGTGTTACCTCACCTCTATGAAGTGTTACGTCACCTCACCTCTATGAAGTGTTACCTCTATGAACCTCTATGAAGTGTTACCTCACCTCTATGAAGTGTTACCTCACCTCTATGAAGTGTTACCTCTATGAACCTCTATGACTGGTTCTAACCTCTAACCCTAGACGTTACAGTATACGCTGCAACCAACGTCTACATGTGACGCCGAGGTGTATTTGAAAGTCTGCCCATTTGGTCAAAATGGCATCACTACTGTAGTTTAGGTCTGTAGAGCTTCTCTGACTGTGTCTGTGGGATATGCTCTCTTATTGGCTGACCTTTCCATCCCTTGTCCCTCTGATTGGCTGTGTTTGTTCTTCCCTCTCATCGGCTAACATTTCCCTCCCTTGTCTCTCTGACGGTCTGCGTTCTGCTCCCAGGTGCACCGTCTGGGCTGTGAGGTGGTGATTCTGCTGTTAGAGCTGAACCCAGATCAGGTGAACCTGTTTAACTGGGCTGTAGACCGCTGTTTCACTGGCTCCTACCAACTGGCCTCAGGATGCTTCAAGGCCATCGCTACTGTCTGTGGCAGCAGGTAGGGATATACACTGTGTGGAGGTGGGGAGGGGGTGTCTGTGTGTCTGTATGTGTCTGTGTGTGTGTGTGTGTGTGTGTGTGTGTGTGTGTGTGTGTGTGTGTGTGTGTGTGTGTGTGTGTGTGTGTGTGTGTGTGTGTGTGTGTGTGTGTGCGTGTCTGTCTGCGTGTGTTCGTGTGTGTGTGTGTGTGTGCGTGTCTGTCTGCGTGTGTTCGTGTGTGCGCCCATGTGTGTTTGTGTGTGTGTGTGTGGGTGTGTGCGCCCATGTGTGTGTGTGTGTGTGTGTGTGTGTGTGTGTGTGTGTGTGTGTGTGTGTGTGTGTGTGTGTGTGTGTGTGTGTGTGTGTGTGTGTGTGTGTGTGTGTGTGTGTGTGTGTGTGTGTGTGTGTGTGTGTGTGTGTGTGTGTGAGTGTGTGTGTCTCTGCGTGTATGTATGTGTGTGTGTGTGTGTGTGTGTGTGTGTGTGTGTGTGTGTGTGTGTGTGTGTGTGTGTGTGTGTGTGTGTGTGTGTGTGTGTGTGTGTGTGTGTGTGTGTGTGTGTGTGTGTGTGTGTGAAAGCTCCTAGAATGCCGTGTCTCAATGTACCCATTCAACACCAACAGTGTATCATTGTTGTTGGTGTCAGGAACTACCCATGTGACATTGTGACTCTGTTGAACCTGGTCCTGTTCAAGTCTTCAGACACCAGCAGAGAAATATACGAGATCTCCATGCAGCTGATGCAGGTAGGACACACACACACACACTCACAGCCTCGTATTGCTACCCTTGTGGGGACCAAATAATTGATTCCCATCCAAAATCCTATTTTCCCTAACCCTAAATCTAACCCTAACCTTAACCTAACCATAACTCTAAACTTAACCCTAAGCCTAACCTTAACCTTAACCTAACCATAACTCTAAACTTAACCCTAAGCCTAACCTTAACCTTAACCTAACCATAACGCCAAACTTAACCCGAAGCCTAACCTTAACCTAACCATAACTCTAAACTTAACCCTAAGCCTAACCTTAACCTAACCATAACGCCAAACTTAACCCTAAGCCTAACCTTAACCCCAAACCCTAACCCTAAAACTATACCTAACCCGAACGCCTAACCCTGACCGTAACGCCTAACCCCAACCTTAATTCTAACCCTAATCCTAGTTGTAACCCTAAACCTTACCCCAAAGCCTAAAATAGCATTTTTCCTCGTGGGGACCAGCAAAATGTCCCCACTTGTCCCAATGTTCCTTGTTTTACTATCCTTGTGAGGACTTCTAGTAGTCAAACAAAAACACACACACACACACACATGTATTATACAGTACTATACAGTACACATGTATTATACAGTACTATACAGTACACATGTATTATACAGTAAGGTACAGTACACATGTATTATACAGTACTATACAGTTCACATGTATTATACAGTACTATACAGTACACATGTATTATACAGTAAGGTACAGTACACATGTATTATACAGTACTATACAGTACACATGTATTATACAGTACTATACAGTACACATGTATTATACAGTACTATACAGTTCACATGTATTATACAGTACTATACAGTACACATGTATTATACAGTACTATAGAGTACACATGTATTATACAGTAAGGTACAGTACACATGTATTATACAGTACTATACAGTTCACATGTATTATACAGTACTATACAGTACACGTGTATTATACAGTAAGGTACAGTACACATGTATTATACAGTACTATACAGTTCACATGTATTATACAGTACTATACAGTACACATGTATTATACAGTACTATAGAGTACACATGTATTATACAGTACTATACAGTGCACATGTATTATACAGTAAGGTACAGTACACATGTATTATACAGTACTATAGAGTACACATGTATTATACAGTACTATACAGTACACATGTATTATACAGTACTATACAGTTCACATGTATTATACAGTACTATACAGTACACATGTATTATACAGTAAGGTACAGTACACATGTATTATACAGTACTATACAGTTCACATGTATTATACAGTACTATACAGTACACATGTATTATACAGTACTATAGAGTACACATGTATTATACAGTACTATACAGTGCACATGTATTATACAGTAAGGTACAGTACACATGTATTATACAGTACTATACAGTACACATGTATTATACAGTACTATACAGTACACATGTATTATACAGTACTATAGAGTACACATGTATTATACAGTACTATACAGTACACATGTATTATACAGTACTATAGAGTACACATGTATTATACAGTACTATACAGTACACATGTATTATACAGAACTATACAGTGCACATGTATTATACAGTACTATACAGTACACATGTATTATACAGTACTATACAGTACACATGTATTATACAGTACTATACAGTACACATGTATTATACAGTACTATACAGTACACATGTATTATACAGTAAGGTACAGTACACATGTATTATACAGTAAGGTACAGTACACATGTATTATACAGTACTATACAGTACACATGTATTATACAGTACTATACAGTGCACATGTATTATACAGTACTATACAGTACACATGTATTATACAGTACTATACAGTACACATGTATTATACAGTACTATACAGTACACATGTATTATACAGTACTATACAGTGCACATGTATTATACAGTACTATACAGTACACATGTATTATACAGTACTGTACAGTACGCATGTATTATTGTTAAAGGAATTTTAATTCCTATGTTTATCAACCAATTCAATTAAAACACTCTGCCCATACATAAGAATTTGTAAGATAATTATCAGCATTAAATGGACAGAAACCAGTCTTAAAATCAATCAATCAATAGCGTTTATTCTCGAGAGTACTGATCATAATACAATTTACATCAGGTTATATAATAAAGATGAAGTCATAGGTTTTAATGTCCAACCTCCTCTTGGATACAATGGCAGTATAGTCAGAGTTCTCATTACTGTCTGCCACCTGTTCAACTATCTACAACCAACCCAAGGTCTTTCCCCTCCCTGGGTAGAGACATCATTCAAGCCTGTCTGAAGATAAACCCATTCTTTCTAACAAGGAACACATAACATTCAACATTATGATTATAATAAGATTCATTCTTACAGTAATATAGTAGTATTCTGTTTAGTTATAATTCTAAGTCAAATGTATACGTATTTTAGTCATTAAACACAAAAATCACGTAACATATCCACCCTATGACTAAATATTATACCTTTAATCGTACTTCTAGTTTTATTAGAAATATTAAAAAGCACAATTATATTTTTATTCTAAATATTTCTTGTTTTCCAAATACAACCTAAATCAACCACAACATATTACACTACATCAATATATGTATTTACAATGGCTATTCCAGGCCTACATCAGAATCATAACTATAATCTTCATCAAAGAAACAGTCTAACATAAAATGTATCAACACAAGATGGGACCTAATATTTATAATGTCTCAAAGTAGCCGGATTCATCCTCGGTCTGGGAACCAGTATTCATCCTCCCACTGGTCAGAACTTGGAATCGGTCCGTATCCTTATCATCAATATTGTCCTTGATTTCTCCAGAGTCCTGGAAATGAGACCTTTCACACCCAGAATCAAACAGCCTTCACACAGAATCAAACAGCATTCACACAGAATCAAACAGCATTCACACAGAATCAAACAGCATTCACCCAGAATCAAACAGCCTTCACACAGAATCAAACAGCCTTCACCCAGAATCAAACAGCCTTCACACAGAATCAAACAGCATTCACCCAGAATCAAACAGCATTCACCCAGAATCAAACAGCATTCACACAGAATCAAACAGCATTCACACAGAATCAAACAGCATTCACACAGAATCAAACAGCATTCACACAGAATCAAACAGCATTCACACAGAATCAAACAGCCTTCACCCAGAATCAAACAGCATTCACCCAGAATCAAACAGCATTCACACAGAATCAAACAGCATTCACACAGAATCAAACAGCATTCACACAGAATCAAACAGCATTCACACAGAATCAAACAGCATTCACCCAGAATCAAACAGCATTCACACAGAATCAAACAGCATTCACACAGAATCAAACAGCATTCACACAGAATCAAACAGCATTCACACAGAATCAAACAGCATTCACACAGAATCAGAACACTCATACAGGTGAAATTGGCCCACGACACAGTGACTATGACAATTTTCCATTCCCCAAACATACTGTCACATCCATTAAGAGATTTATCCACCCCAGAATTTTCTGCCAATTCGTGAGCTAGGGTGGTCTAACCAGTCAGAGCTGTGTTATCAGGAATAAATGTGCAACATTCTGCTCCGAATAAGACGCACACGCCACCCTTTTCAGACAATAACATATCCAATATTATCCTATGTAAAGTATTCTGTTTAGTTATAATTCTAAGTCAAATGTATACATATTTTAGTCATTAAACACAAAAATCCCGTAACAATTATACAGTACTATACAGTACACATGTATTATACAGTACTATACAGTACACATGTATTTGTTTGATTGACATATTCTGGAAGCCAAGCTATGTGTGTGTGTGTGTGTGTGTGTGTGTGTGTGTGTGTGTGTGTGTGTGTGTGTGTGTGTGTGTGTGTGTGTGTGTGTGTGTGTGTGTGTGTGTGTGTGTGTGTGTGTGTGTGTGTGTGTGCGTGTTAGGTGTGTGTATCTGATGTGTGTGTCTGATGTGTGTGTGTTTCAGGTTCTGGAAGCCAAGCTGTGTGTGTATCTGATGTGTGTGTGTTAGGTGTGTGTATCTGATGTGTGTGTCTGATGTGTGTGTGTTTCAGGTTCTGGAAGCCAAGCTGTGTGTGTATCTGATGTGTGTGTGTGTGTGTGTCAGGTGTGTGTGTGTGTGTGTGTGTGTGTTAGGTGTGTGTATCTGATGTGTGTATCTGATGTGTGTGTGTTTCA
>NC_092109.1:38878111-38905611 GCF_045679555.1 Salvelinus alpinus
GGAATGGAATCTATTATGTGACTGAAATGGTGTGACTAAGGGAATGGAATATGTTATGTGACTGACATGGTGTGACTAAGGGAATGGAATCTATTATGTGACTGACATGGTGTGACTAAGGGAATGGATTCTATTATGTGACTGACATGGTGTGACTAAGGGAATGGTATCTATTATGTGACTGAAATGGTGTGACTAAGGGAATGGTATCTATTATGTACATGATGTAAGGTAAGTTAGAGGTGTGTATGAACTATTTAATAAAACAAAAGAAAACTACAATGACTAAAATAGGACTTAAATGACTGTGACTAAAACTAGACTTAAATGACTGTGACTAAAACTAGACTTAAATGACTGTGACTAAAACTAGACTTAAATGACTGTGACTAAAACTAGACTTAAATGACTGTGACTAAAACTAGACTTAAATGACTGTGACTAAAACTAGACTTAAATGACTGACTAAAATAACAAAATGAACACTGACACACATGCACATCCAGTACACACGTGCACACACACACAGACACATACACATACACACACACACACACACACACACACACACACACACACACACACACACACACACACACACACACACACACACAGACACATACACACACACAGGCACCTGCATACCTCTCCAGCCAAGAGGCGGCTAATCTGCTGATCCAGCTGCAGGACAGAATGTAGAGAATGTGTTCCTCACCACCTAAATATAGTTAGCTTTGTCTCAGTAAGACAATATATTTATCTCTGTCTCAGTAAGAAAATATAAACATCTCTGTCTCAGTAAGAAAATATAAACATCTCTGTCTCAGAAAGAAAATATAAACATCTCTGTCTCAGAAAGAAAATATAAACATCTCTGTCTCAGTAAGAAAATATAAACATCTCTGTCTCAGTAAGAAAATATAAACATCTCTGTCCCAGTAAGAAAATATAAACATCTCTGTCCCAGAAAGAAAATATAAACATCTCTGTCCCAGTAAGAAAATATAAACATCTCTGTCCCAGTAAGAAAATATAAACATCTCTGTCCCAGTAAGAACATATAAACATCTCTGTTTTAGTAAGAAAATATAAACATCTCTGTCCCAGTAAGAACATATAAACATCTCTGTCTCAGTAAGAAAATATAAACATCTCTGTCCCAGTAAGAAAGAGATCAGAGATATCATAGAGAGACATACAACGACACTGTTGAGGAAAAACGTGTGTGTCTATTTAAAATGCTCTCTGTCAACTGTGTGCCTGTTCTTCTCTATGGTTGGACTATATGACAATGTCATAAAATAAATTGTTTGGGTGGAAAAACGTTAAAAGTTAAAGTTAATGTAGCATGTTTATATCAAGACCTCTATTTGTGTTCCAAAACTTGTTTTTTGAAATGTGCAGATACATGCAAATTCCTTTTTTATTCCCTTTGTTCGTTTGTACAGATTAACTAACTCAATCACATGCTGTGTTGTGCGTTCTCTCAGGTGTAATATAGCAGTGATCTTCATGACAGAGATGGTGGTGGACCACAGTGTGAGAGAGGACTGGGCCCTTCACCTTCCACTACTGCTGCACGCCCTCTTCCTAGGTACAGTACCATCTCTCTCTCTCTCTCTCTCTCTCGCTCTCTCTCTCTCTCTCTCTCTCTCTCTCTCTCTCTCTCTCTCTCTCTCTCTCTCTCTCTCTCTCTCTCTCTCTTGCCAAGATAATCCATCCACCTGACAGATGTGGCATATCCAGAAGCTGATTAAACAGCATGATCATTACACAGGTGCACCTTGTGCTGGGGACAATAAAAGGCACTCTAAAATGTGCAGTTTTGTTACACAACGCAGTGCCACAGATATCTCAGGTTTTGAAGAAGTGTGCAATTGGCATGCTGACAGCAGAAATGTCCACTATAGCTGTTGACAGAGAATTTAATGTCCATTTCTCTACCATAAGCCGCCTCCAACGTTGTTTTAGAGAATTTGATAATATGTCCAACCGGCCTCACAACCGCAGACCACGTGTAACCTCCACATACAACCCTCTTCACCAGCGGGATCGTCTCAAACCAGCCACCCAGACAGCTGATTAAATGTTAATTTCTGTCTGTAATAAAGCCCTTTTGTGGGGAAAAACTAATTCTGATTGGCTGGGCCTGGCTCCCCGGTGGCTGCGCCCCTGCCCAGTCATGTGGAATCCATAGATTAGGGCTTATTGAATTTATTTCAGTTGAATGATTTCCTTGTTTGAACTGTTGCATGTTGCGTTTATATTTTTGTCCAGTATAGTTCAATGATCTCACATGTCTATACTGAAGAGCTTTTTTGTGTCATGCATGGGGCCTTTACTGTTTCCTGTCCTGGACCCCTATAGGTCTGGACCCCTACAGGTCTGGACCCCTACATGTCTGGACCCCTACAGGTCTGGACCCCTACAGGTCTGAACCCCTATAGGTCTGGACCCCTATAGGTCTGGACCCCTATAGGTCTGGACCACTACAGGTCTTGACCCCTATAGGTCTGGACCCCTACAGGTCTGGACCCCTACATGTCTGGACCCCTACAGGTCTGGACCCCTACAGGTCTGGACCCCTATAGGTCTGGACCCCTATAGGTCTGGACCACTACAGGTCTGGACCCCTACAGGTCTGGACCACTACAGGTCTGGACCACTACAGGTCTGGACCACTACAGGTCTGGACCCCTACAGGTCTGGACCACTACAGGTCTGGACCACTACAGGTCTGGACCCCTACAGGTCTGGGCCTCTATAGGTCTAACGTTGTCTCTATTCTCCAGGTCTGGACCACTACAGGCCAGAGGTGTTTGAACACAGCAAGCGTCTCCTCCTCCACCTCCTCATCGCTTTATCCTGCAACAACAACTTCCAGGTATTTGTATTTCTATTTATTATGGATCCCCATTAGGTGCTGCCAAGGCAGCAGCTACTCTTCCTGGGGTTTATTATGGATCCCCATTAGTTCCTGCCAAGGCAGCAGCTACTCTTCCTGGGGTTTATTATGGATCCCCATTAGTTCCTGCCAAGGCAGCAGCTACTCTTCCTGGGGTTTATTATGGATCCCCATTAGTTCCTGCCAAGGCAGCAGCTACTCTTCCTGGGGTTTATTATGGATCCCCATTAGTTCCTACCAAAGCAGCAGCTACTCTTCCTGGGGTTTATTATGGATCCCCATTAGTTCCTGCCAAGGCAGCAGCTTCTCTTCCTGGGGTTTATTATGGATCCCCATTAGTTCCTGCCAAGGCAGCAGCTTCTCTTCCTGGGGTTTATTATGGATCCCCATTAGTTCCTGTCAAGGCAGCAGCTTCTCTTCCTGGGGTTTATTATGGATCCCTATTAGTTCCTGCCAAGACAGCAGCTACTCTTCCTGGGGTTTATTATGGATCCACATTAGTTCCTGTCAAGGCAGCAGCTTCTCTTCCTGGGGTTTATTATGGATCCCTATTAGTTCCTGCCAAGGCAGCAGCTACTCTTCCTGGGGTTTATTATGGATCCACATTAGTTCCTGCCAAGGCAACAGCTACTCTTCCTGGGGTTTATTATGGATCCCCATTAGTTCCTGCCAAGGCAGCAGCTACTCTTCCTGGGGTTTATTATGGATCCCCATTAGTTCCTACCAACGCATCAGCTACTCTTCCTGGGGTTTATTATGGATCCCCATTAGTTCCTGCCAAGGCATCAGCTTCTCTTCCTGGGGTTTATTATGGATCCCCATTAGTTCCTGCCAAGGCAGCAGCTACTCTTCCTTGGGTTTATTATGGATCCCCATTAGTTCCTGCCAAGGCAGCAGCTACTCTTCCTGGGGTTTATTATGGATCCCCATTAGTTCCTGCCAAGGCAGCAGCTACTCTTCCTGGGGTTTTGTAACGGAATTCCTCCTCCTCTTCATACGAAAAGGAGGAGTGGTGATTCGACCAAGACGCAGCGTTGTAACTTGACATTATATTTATTAAACAAAACCGAAAAAACAGGAAGAACACTTGAATAGATACAAAACAACAAACGACGTAGACTGACCTGAACGTAAGAACTTACATGAAACACGAAGAACGCACGAACAGGAAAAACAGACTACACAAAAACCGAACGAACAAACAAACCGAAAACAGTCCCGTGTGGCGCAACATACACAGACACAGGAGACAACCACCCACAAACAAACAGTGTGAAAACACCTACCTTAATATGGCTCTCAATCAGAGGAAATGAAAACCACCTGCCTCTAATTGAGAGCCATATCAGGTCACCCTTTAAACCAACATAGAAACAGAAAACATAGACTGCCCACCCAAACTCACGTCCTGACCAACTAACACATACAAAACAGGTCAGGAACGTGACAGGTTTATTATGGATCCCCATTAGTTCCTGCCAAGGCAGCAGCTACTCTTCCTGGGGTTTATTATGGATCCCCATTAGTTCCTGCCAAGGCAGCAGCTACTCTTCCTGGGGTTTATTATGGATCCCCATTAGTTCCTGCCAAGGCAGCAGCTACTCTTCCTGGGGTTTATTATGGATCCCCATTAGTTCCTACCAAAGCAGCAGCTACTCTTCCTGGGGTTTATTATGGATCCCCATTAGTTCCTGCCAAGGCAGCAGCTTCTCTTCCTGGGGTTTATTATGGATCCCCATTAGTTCCTGCCAAGGCAGCAGCTTCTCTTCCTGGGGTTTATTATGGATCCCCATTAGTTCCTGTCAAGGCAGCAGCTTCTCTTCCTGGGGTTTATTATGGATCCCTATTAGTTCCTGCCAAGACAGCAGCTACTCTTCCTGGGGTTTATTATGGATCCACATTAGTTCCTGTCAAGGCAGCAGCTTCTCTTCCTGGGGTTTATTATGGATCCCTATTAGTTCCTGCCAAGGCAGCAGCTACTCTTCCTGGGGTTTATTATGGATCCACATTAGTTCCTGCCAAGGCAACAGCTACTCTTCCTGGGGTTTATTATGGATCCCCATTAGTTCCTGCCAAGGCAGCAGCTACTCTTCCTGGGGTTTATTATGGATCCCCATTAGTTCCTACCAACGCATCAGCTACTCTTCCTGGGGTTTATTATGGATCCCCATTAGTTCCTGCCAAGGCATCAGCTTCTCTTCCTGGGGTTTATTATGGATCCCCATTAGTTCCTGCCAAGGCAGCAGCTACTCTTCCTTGGGTTTATTATGGATCCCCATTAGTTCCTGCCAAGGCAGCAGCTACTCTTCCTGGGGTTTATTATGGATCCCCATTAGTTCCTGCCAAGGCAGCAGCTACTCTTCCTGGGGTTTTGTAACGGAATTCCTCCTCCTCTTCATACGAAAAGGAGGAGTGGTGATTCGACCAAGACGCAGCGTTGTAACTTGACATTATATTTATTAAACAAAACCGAAAAAACAGGAAGAACACTTGAATAGATACAAAACAACAAACGACGTAGACTGACCTGAACGTAAGAACTTACATGAAACACGAAGAACGCACGAACAGGAAAAACAGACTACACAAAAACCGAACGAACAAACAAACCGAAAACAGTCCCGTGTGGCGCAACATACACAGACACAGGAGACAACCACCCACAAACAAACAGTGTGAAAACACCTACCTTAATATGGCTCTCAATCAGAGGAAATGAAAACCACCTGCCTCTAATTGAGAGCCATATCAGGTCACCCTTTAAACCAACATAGAAACAGAAAACATAGACTGCCCACCCAAACTCACGTCCTGACCAACTAACACATACAAAACAGGTCAGGAACGTGACAGGTTTATTATGGATCCCCATTAGTTCCTGCCAAGGCAGCAGCTACTCTTCCTGGGGTTTATTATGGATCCCCATTAGTTCCTGCCAAGGCAGCAGCTACTCTTCCTGGGGTTTTGTAACGGAATTCCTCCTCCTCTTCATACGAAAAGGAGGAGTGGTGATTCGACCAAGACGCAGCGTTGTAACTTGACATTATATTTATTAAACAAAACCGAAAAAACAGGAAGAACACTTGAATAGATACAAAACAACAAACGACGTAGACTGACCTGAACGTAAGAACTTACATGAAACACGAAGAACGCACGAACAGGAAAAACAGACTACACAAAAACCGAACGAACAAACAAACCGAAAACAGTCCCGTGTGGCGCAACATACACAGACACAGGAGACAACCACCCACAAACAAACAGTGTGAAAACACCTACCTTAATATGGCTCTCAATCAGAGGAAATGAAAACCACCTGCCTCTAATTGAGAGCCATATCAGGTCACCCTTTAAACCAACATAGAAACAGAAAACATAGACTGCCCACCCAAACTCACGTCCTGACCAACTAACACATACAAAACAGGTCAGGAACGTGACAGGTTTATTATGGATCCCCATTAGTTCCTGCCAAGGCAGCAGCTACTCTTCCTGGGGTTTATTATGGATCCCCATTAGTTCCTGCCAAGGCAGCAGCTACTCTTCCTGGGGTTTATTATGGATCCCCATTAGTTCCTGCCAAGGCAGCAGCTACTCTTCCTGGGGTTTATTATGGATCCCCATTAGTTCCTACCAAAGCAGCAGCTACTCTTCCTGGGGTTTATTATGGATCCCCATTAGTTCCTGCCAAGGCAGCAGCTTCTCTTCCTGGGGTTTATTATGGATCCCCATTAGTTCCTGCCAAGGCAGCAGCTTCTCTTCCTGGGGTTTATTATGGATCCCCATTAGTTCCTGTCAAGGCAGCAGCTTCTCTTCCTGGGGTTTATTATGGATCCCTATTAGTTCCTGCCAAGACAGCAGCTACTCTTCCTGGGGTTTATTATGGATCCACATTAGTTCCTGTCAAGGCAGCAGCTTCTCTTCCTGGGGTTTATTATGGATCCCTATTAGTTCCTGCCAAGGCAGCAGCTACTCTTCCTGGGGTTTATTATGGATCCACATTAGTTCCTGCCAAGGCAACAGCTACTCTTCCTGGGGTTTATTATGGATCCCCATTAGTTCCTGCCAAGGCAGCAGCTACTCTTCCTGGGGTTTATTATGGATCCCCATTAGTTCCTACCAACGCATCAGCTACTCTTCCTGGGGTTTATTATGGATCCCCATTAGTTCCTGCCAAGGCATCAGCTTCTCTTCCTGGGGTTTATTATGGATCCCCATTAGTTCCTGCCAAGGCAGCAGCTACTCTTCCTTGGGTTTATTATGGATCCCCATTAGTTCCTGCCAAGGCAGCAGCTACTCTTCCTGGGGTTTATTATGGATCCCCATTAGTTCCTGCCAAGGCAGCAGCTACTCTTCCTGGGGTTTTGTAACGGAATTCCTCCTCCTCTTCATACGAAAAGGAGGAGTGGTGATTCGACCAAGACGCAGCGTTGTAACTTGACATTATATTTATTAAACAAAACCGAAAAAACAGGAAGAACACTTGAATAGATACAAAACAACAAACGACGTAGACTGACCTGAACGTAAGAACTTACATGAAACACGAAGAACGCACGAACAGGAAAAACAGACTACACAAAAACCGAACGAACAAACAAACCGAAAACAGTCCCGTGTGGCGCAACATACACAGACACAGGAGACAACCACCCACAAACAAACAGTGTGAAAACACCTACCTTAATATGGCTCTCAATCAGAGGAAATGAAAACCACCTGCCTCTAATTGAGAGCCATATCAGGTCACCCTTTAAACCAACATAGAAACAGAAAACATAGACTGCCCACCCAAACTCACGTCCTGACCAACTAACACATACAAAACAGGTCAGGAACGTGACAGGTTTATTATGGATCCCCATTAGTTCCTGCCAAGGCAGCAGCTACTCTTCCTCGGGTTTAATATGGATCCCTATTAGTTCCTGCCAAGGCAGCAGCTACTCGTCCTGGGGTTTATTATGGATCCCCATTAGTTCCTTCCAAGGCAGCAGCTACTCTTCCTGGGGTTTAGCAAAATTAAGTTATACATTTTTTAAAACATTACAATACATTCACACTGAAAGACATGGTCCTGTTCAGTGGGGCGCAACGTAGCAAAACGTTTTCAAATGGGAAGCTTTGGCACAAGATAGGAATAAGACCAGCATGTGTTTATGGTTGTGTGTAAGATTGTCTGAGAGTTTGTGTGTTCTCAGGTCATAACGTGTATGTGTGTGTGTGGTTGTGTATTTTAGGTTCATAGCATGTGTGTGTGTGTGTGGTTGTGTATTTTAGGTTCATAGCGTGTGTGTGTGTGTGTGGTTGTGTGTGAGAAGTTATTTATTGTCTGTAAAACATGCTACATCCATGTGTTTCCAGGTGATAGCCTCTGTGCTGCTGCTCACCAGAGAGATCAGTGACAACAAAACACTCACCATCAAATCCAGCTATCAGCCAGAGTACCAGTACTCAGGTAACACACACACACACACACACACACACACACACACACACACACACACACACACACACACACACACACACACACACACACACACACACACACACACACACACACACACACACACACACACACACACACACACACACACACTGACACACACACACACACACACACACACACACACACACACACACACTGACACACCCACACACACACACACACACACACACACACACACACACACACACACACACACACACACACACACACACACACACACACACACACACACACACACAGCCAACACACACACACACACATACACACACACACACACACACACACACACACACACAGCCAACACACACACACACACACACACACTAGAGGCATCAACAAAGACATGTGTGGTTAGAGAACGCATTACTTCAGCATGACCATGTCCGTTCTGTTCAGAATCATCAGCAGGGATCCTATTTAACACTAACCAGTTTTGCCGGTACACCTGTTCATCTCTGCTGTTCACTTCCTGCTTCCTGTCAGGTGGTCTTGACTTCCTGCGGGAGTGGCAGGCGTCCCCGGTGGCTGACTCTGGCATGAGCTCCTCCTCCAACTCTTCTTCTGCCAGTCTTGGCGGCGGCAGCACGGGGGGCAGTGTGGGTAACCTGCCCATGGTAACCCCCGACGACCTGGAGGACCTAGAGGACACGGCCAGTGAGACGGACAACAAGACCAACAAACTGATAGAGTTCCTAACTACCAGGTACACACAGACGCAGGCACGCACGCTCACACACACATAAAGAGAGAGAGAGAGAGAGAGAGAGAGAGAGAGAGAGAGAGAGAGAGAGAGAGAGAGAGAGAGAGAGAGAGAGAGAGAGAGAGAGAGAGAGAGAGAGAGAGAGAGAGAGAAAGAGAGAGAGAGAGAGAGAGAGAGAGAGAGATAGACAGTCACACACACACACACACAATCACAATCACTTAAGACTGAAAAGATGCCTACATTTTGGGGGGGGGCAAGCCATACAAGCCATAGTCTGGGTAGCCATTTGACTAGATGTCCAGGAGTCTTATGGCTTGGGGGTAGAAGTTGTTTAGAAGCCTCTTGGACCTAGACTTGGCGCTCTGGTACCGCTTGCCGTGTGGTAGCAGAGAGAACAGTAGGTAGCTGGAGTCTGACAATTTTTAGGGCTTTCCTCTGACACCGCCTGGTATAGAGGTCCTGGGTGGAAGGAAGCTTGGCCCCAGTGATGTACTGGGCCCTTCGCACTACCCTCTGTCGTGCCTTGCGGTCAGAGGCCGAGCAGTTGCCATACCAGGCAGTGATGCAACCAGTCAGGATGCTCTCGATGGTGCAGCTGTAGAACCTTTTGAGGATCTGAGGACCATGACAAATCTTTTCAGTCTCCTGAGGGGGAATAGGTTTTGTCGTGCCCGCCTCACGATTGTCATGGTGTACTTGGACCATGTTAGTTTGTTGGTGATGTGGACACCAAGGAACTTGAAGCTCTCAATCTGCTCCACTACAGCCCCGGCGATGAGAATGGGTGGGTGCTCAGTCCTTTTCCTGCAGTCCACAATCATCTCCTTTGTCTTGATCACGTTGAGGGAGAGGTTGCTGTCCTGGCATCACATGGTCAGGTCTCTGACCTCCTCCCTATAGGCTGTCTCGTTGTTGTCGGTGATCAGTCCTACCACATTTGTGTCATCGGCAAATTTAATGATGGTGTTGGAGTCGTGCCTGGCCGTGCAGTCGTGAGTGAACAGGGAGTACAGGAGGGGACTGAGCACGCACCCCTGAGGTGCCCCTGTGTTGAGGATCAGCGTGGCAGATGTGTTGATACCTACCCTTACCACCTGGGGGCGGCCCATTTGTGTATCTGTGAGAGTGTGTGCATATGGGGCAATGGTTGTCGCCTGTGTGCAGTGTGTCCGTAGGTGCATGTGTGTGTGTGTGTGTGTAACCTGTGTGTGGTGGTGTGATGGTGGTGGGTACACAGTGCCTGGAGTACTGTTCTCTCCATACTCAGAGCGTTTGGCCCGCTGTGGGTCCACGAAGACGTCACTCCTAAGAACCCTAACTGTAAGAGCTCAGACCAGCTGTCCAACTTCCTCCGACACGTCATCTCTGTCTTCAAGGAGTCCAAGTCAGGTGACACACCAGCAGATAACTTTATTATTAATAACTTAAACCATCTTTTTGATATAAAAATATATAGTATTGATTATTTTAAACCCAAAGAACATGTTTTAGAACAGTAATCTCAGTAGGAAATATGCTAACATGATTACTGTTGTTAGCTAGATAGCTAGCTAAACCGGTTGCCTAGCAACAAGCGTCTTAAGAAGATTTGTTAGAAGATATTTCAGGAGTTCGTAAGAAAATCATTACATCTTAAGATATTGTGGAGGAAATACACTATCTTATGAACTTCTTATTTTTTTCTTAGAAGTGTTTTGTGAATCTGCGCCCAGGAAATGCAGTTATTAACAAGTTCCTGGACTATCTGGAGAATCATCACATCATTGTCTAATAATTATTTTCTATTGGTCAGATTTCCACCTTGAACAGCAGTTGAGTGATGTAGCGTTGCAGACCGCTCTGTGCAGCTCGTCTCGTCACTACGCTGGGCGGAGCTTCCAGATATTCAGAGCTCTCAAACAGCCAATCAACGCTCACGCTGTATCCGACTTGCTCTCACGATTGGTGGAGGTGGTGGGAGAGCACGGGGACGAGGTGCAGGTACGTGTATCTGTGTTTGTTCGTGCGTGTACCTAACGTGATTGAGTATGTGAGTGTGTGTGTGTTCCAGGGCCATGTGATCGAGGTAACACATCAAATTAAATCAGATGTTATTTGTCACATGCTCCGAATACAACAGATGTAGACCTTACCGTGAAATGCTTACTTACAAGCCCTTAACCAACAATGCAGTTCAAGAAATAGAGTTAAGAAAAGATTTACTAAATAAACTGAAGTAAAAAAAAAAATCTAAAATTGAATCAATCAAAAAGTAACACAAGAAATGTACATAAAAATAACGAGGCTATATACAGGGGGTACCGGTACCGAGTCAATGTGGAGGCTATATACAGGGGGTACCAGTACCGAGTCAATGTGGAGGCTATATACAGGGGGTACCAGTAGCGAGTCAATGTGGAGGCTATATACAGGGGGTACCTGTACAGAGTCAATGTGGAGGCTATATACAGGGGGTACCGGTACAGAGTCAATGTGGAGGCTATATACAGGGGTACCGGTACAGAGTCAATGTGGAGGCTATATACAGGGGGTACCTGTACCGAGTCAATGTGGAGGCTATATACAGGGGGTACCGGTACAGAGTCAATGTGGAGGCTATATACAGGGGGTACCTGTACCGAGTCAATGTGGAGGCTATATACAGGGGGTACCGGTACCGAGTCAATGTGCAGTCTATATACAGGGGGTACCGGTACCGAGTCAATGTGGAGGCTATATACAGGGGGTACCTGTACCGAGTCAATGTGGAGGCTATATACAGGGGGTACCGGTACAGAGTCAATGTGGAGGCTATATACAGGGGGTACTGGTACAGAGTCAATGTGGAGGCTATATACAGGGGGTACCGGTACCGAGTCATTGTGCAGTCTATATACAGGGGGTACCGGTACCGAGTCAATGTGGAGGCTATATACAGGCTATATACAGGCTATATACTATATACAATGTGCAGGGGTACAGGGGTACAGGTTACAGGGGTACAGGGGTACAGGTTACAGGGGTACAGGTTACAGGGGTACAGGTTAGTCGAGGTTATTTGTAAAGTGACTATGCATAGATAATAAACAGAGAGTAGCAGCAGTGTAAAAACAAAGGTAACAGTAATGTCTGTGTTCCATGTGATGGAGGTAACAGTAATGTCTGTGTTCCAGGGCTATGTGATGGAGGTAACAGTAATGTCTGTGTTCCATGTGATGGAGGTAACAGTAATGTCTGTGTTCCAGGGCTATGTGATGGAGGTAACAGTAATGTCTGTGTTCCATGTGATGGAGGTAACAGTAATGTCTGTGTTCCAGGACTATGTGATGGAGGTAACAGTAATGTCTGTGTTCCAGGGCTATGTGATGGAGGTAACAGTAATGTCTGTGTTCCAGGTGATGGAGGTAACAGTAATGTCTGTGTTCCAGGTGATGGAGGTAACAGTAATGTCTGTGTTCCAGGGCTATGTGATGGAGGTAACAGTAATGTCTGTGTTCCAGGTGATGGAGGTAAAAGTAATGTCTGTGTTCCAGGACTATGTGATGGAGGTAACAGTAATGTCTGTGTTCCAGGGCTATGTGATGGAGGTAACAGTAATGTCTGTGTTCCAGGTGATGGAGGTAACAGTAATGTCTGTGTTCCAGGTGATGGAGGTAACAGTAATGTCTGTGTTCCAGGGCTATGTGATGGAGGTAACAGTAATGTCTGTGTTCCAGGTGATGGAGGTAACAGTAATGTCTGTGTTCCAGGGCTATGTGATGGAGGTAACAGTAATGTCTGTGTTCCAGGTGATGGAGGTAACAGTAATGTCTGTGTTCCAGGTGATGGAGGTAACAGTAATGTCTGTGTTCCAGGGCTATGTGATGGAGGTAACAGTAATGTCTGTGTTCCAGGGCTATGTGATGTAGGTAACAGTAATGTCTGTGTTCCAGGGCTATGTGATGGAGGTAACAGTAATGTCTGTGTTCCAGGGCTATGTGATGGAGGTGTTGCTGACTCTAGAATCAGTGGTGGTGAACCTGGCTGAGTGTCTGAAGAACAGTGATCTGATGACTGCTCTGACCAGGTAGGAGTTGTATTTCACCTGTCCACACGTTCATATGTTACAGATATGTTGACTTTATGTTACAGATATGTTGACGTTATGTTACAGATATGTTGACGTTATGTTACAGACTTTATGTTACAGACTTTATGTTTTTTAGACTTTATGTTACTGATATGTTGACTTAACATTTCAGACGTTATGTTACAGTCTTTATGTTACAGTCAGTCTTTTGCCTTCAACAAGTCAACTGAATCAGGAAAGAGCCTACTTAGACAGTTGGTTTAGTTAAGGGTATGGTAAACTATTCACTCTGACGTTGTTCTTTTTAACCCCTCTGTAGGACCTCCTCCCCAGACTTCTTGACCAATGAGAAGCTTGAGAAGCAGTTTAACAGGAAGAGCACTGGCCAGCTCAACCTGCCGGGGGTGGGGCTTAGCGGCCTCTCAGCCGAACGCAGCCGACACCAGCGGTCCTATTCTGTACCCAAAAAGTTTGGTGAGAGCGGCAACCAATCACACGATCCACCTCGCAGCGCTACCCTCGACCGCATCCAGGCCTGCACCAATCACGGCCTAGGCCGGCCCGGACGGAGTATACACGCCTCCTCGGCGTCGACTAATCGAATTGATCCTAGCGTGCTGTCTGATCCTGCCCACGTGTCCCATCCTTCGTCCCTATTGGCTACGGTGTTCTGGGTGGCGGTGTCACTCATGGAGTCAGATTTTGAGTTTGAGTATCAGATGTCCCTAAGGCTGGTCCACAAGCTACTGTCTAAGGTGGGTCGTGTAAACATGGTCCACAAGCTGCTGTCTAAGGTGGGTCGTGTAAACATGGTCCACAAGCTACTGTCTAAGGTGGGTCGTGTAAACATGGTCCACAAGCTGCTGTCTAAGGTGGGTCGTGTAAACATGGTCCACAAGCTACTGTCTAAGGTGGGTCGTGTAAACATGGTCCACAAGCTGCTGTCTAAGGTGGGTCGTATAAACATGGTCCACAAGCTGCTGTCTAAGGTGGGTCGTGTAAACATGGTCCACAAGCTACTGTCTAAGGTGGGTCGTGTAAACATGGTCCACAAGCTACTGTCTAAGGTGGGTCGTGTAAACATGGTCCACAAGCTACTGTCTAAGGTGGGTTGTGTAAACATGGTCCACAAGCTACTGTCTAAGGTGGGTTGTGTAAACATGGTCCACAAGCTACTGTCTAAGGTGGGTCGTGTAAACATGGTCCACAAGCTACTGTCTAAGGTGGGTCGTGTAAACATGGTCCACAAGCTACTGTCTAAGGTGGGTCGTGTAAACATGGTCCACAAGCTACTGTCTAAGGTGGGTCGTGTAAACATGGTCCACAAGCTACTGTCTAAGGTGGGTCGTGTAAACATGGTCCACAAGCTACTGTCTAAGGTGGGTCGTGTAAACATGGTCCACAAGCTACTGTCTAATGTGGGTCGTGTAAACATGATCCACAAGCTACTGTCTAAGGTGGGCTGTGTAAACATGGTCCACAAGCTACTGTCTAAGGTGGGTCGTGTAAACATGGTCCACAAGCTACTGTCTAAGGTGGGTCGTGTAAACATGGTCCACAAGCTGCTGTCTAAGGTGGGTCGTGTAAACATGGTCCACAAGCTACTGTCTAAGGTGGGTCGTGTAAACATGGTCCATAAGCTACTGTCTAAGGTGGGTCGTGTAAACATGGTCCACAAGCTACTGTCTAAGGTGGGTCGTATAAACATGGTCCACAAGCTGCTGTCTAAGGTGGGTCGTGTAAACATGGTCCACAAGCTACTGTCTAAGGTGGGTCGTGTAAACATGGTCCACAAGCTACTGTCTAAGGTGGGTCGTGTAAACATGGTCCACAAGCTACTGTCTAAGGTGGGTCGTGTAAACATGGTCCACAAGCTACTGTCTAAGGTGGGTCGTGTAAACATGGTCCACAAGCTACTGTCTAAGGTGGGTCGTGTAAACATGGTCCACAAGCTGCTGTCTAAGGTGGGTCGTGTAAACATGGTCCACAAGCTGCTGTCTAAGGTGGGTCGTGTAAACATGGTCCACAAGCTACTGTCTAAGGTGGGTCGTGTAAACATGGTCCACAAGCTGCTGTCTAAGGTGGGTCGTGTAAACATGGTCCACAAGCTGCTGTCTAAGGTGGGTCGTGTAAACATGGTCCACAAGCTACTGTCTAAGGTGGGTCGTGTAAACATGGTCCACAAGCTGCTGTCTAAGGTGGGTCGTGTAAACATGGTCCACAAACTGCTGTCTAAGGTGGGTCGTGTAAACATGGTCCACAAGCTACTGTCTAAGGTGGGTCGTGTAAACATGGTCCACAAGCTGCTGTCTAAGGTGGGTCGTGTAAACATGGTCCACAAGCTGCTGTCTAAGGTGGGTCGTGTAAACATGGTCCACAAGCTACTGTCTAAGGTGGGTCGTGTAAACATGGTCCACAAGCTGCTGTCTAAGGTGGGTCGTGTAAACATGGTCCACAAGCTGCTGTCTAATGTGGGTCGTGTAAACATGGTCCACAAGCTACTGTCTAAGGTGGGTCGTGTAAACATGGTCCACAAGCTACTGTCTAAGGTGGGTCGTGTAAACATGGTCCACAAGCTGCTGTCTAAGGTGGGTCGTGTAAACATGGTCCACAAGCTACTGTCTAAGGTGGGTCGTGTAAACATGGTCCACAAGCTACTGTCTAAGGTGGGTCGTGTAAACATGGTCCACAAGCTGCTGTCTAAGGTGGGTCGTGTAAACATGGTCCACAAGCTACTGTCTAAGGTGGGTCGTGTAAACATGGTCCACAAGCTGCTGTCTAAGGTGGGTCGTGTAAACATGGTCCACAAGCTGCTGTCTAAGGTGGGTCGTGTAAACATGGTCCACAAGCTACTGTTTAAGGTGGGTCGTGTAAACATGGTCCACAAGCTACTGTCTAAGGTGGGTCGTGTAAACATGGTCCACAAGCTGCTGTCTAAGGTGGGTCGTGTAAACATGGTCCACAAGCTACTGTCTAAGGTGGGTCGTGTAAACATGGTCCACAAGCTACTGTCTAAGGTGGGTCGTGTAAACATGGTCCACAAGCTGCTGTCTAAGGTGGGTCGTGTAAACATGGTCCACAAGCTGCTGTCTAAGGTGGGTCGTGTAAACATGGTCCACAAGCTACTGTCTAAGGTGGGTCGTGTAAACATGGTCCACAAGCTACTGTCTAAGGTGGGTCGTGTAAACATGGTCCACAAGCTGCTGTCTAAGGTGGGTCGTGTAAACATGGTCCACAAGCTGCTGTCTAAGCTGCTATGGGGTTTTGTAATAGAAATGTAATGATAATGCACAAGTTACTGCCAAAGGTTGATAATACATGTGAAAAGAATGTCCCCTGTACATACATAGAGAACTCTAAAGTATTACCGGAACTCCATTTCCCAGGTGCCCCTGGACCGGGCGGAGAACCGTGAGCGTTTGGAGAAGCTGCAGGCCCAGTTGAGATGGAGTGGTTTTTCTGGACTACAACAGCTGCTGTTAAAGGGCTTCACCTCCCAGACCACCTCTGACCTCACCCTGCAGCTCTTCTGTCAGCTCACACCTGTCTCACGAGTCCCCGTGGTCGACACATCACAGGCTATAGGTAGGTATTGATTAGTCAGTCTGTCAATCAATCTATCTATCAATTAATCTTTCAATCAATCAATCAAATAATAGACCATAATGAAGCAATCCCATTCGGTAAAAGATGTAGAGAGATACATGTAGGATGTACAGCAGGAGGCTAACACTTTGACATTTACCCTCAGTGACATTTACACTCAGTGACATTTACACTCAGTGACATTTACCCTCAGTGGCATTTACCCTCAGTGACATTTACCCTCAGTGACATTTACCCTCCGTGACATTTACCCTCAGTGACATTTACCCTCCGTGACATTTACCCTCAGTGACATTTACCCTCAGTGACATTTACCCTCCGTGACATTTACCCTCCGTGACATTTACCCTCAGTGACATTTACCCTCCGTGACATTTACCCTCAGTGACATTTACAAAAAACGAGTTAGGAAGAAGAGGAAACAGATTGCATTTGACATAACAAACACTGAATGACCAGTATAACCCCCTACCCTCCAGGTATAGACCAGTATAACCCCCTACCCTCCAGGTATAGACCAGTATAACCCCCTACCCTCCAGGTATAGACCAGTATAACCCCCTACCCTCCAGGTATAGACCAGTATAACTCCCTACCCTCCAGGTATAGACCAGTATAACCCTCTACCCTCCAGGTATAGACCAGTATAACCCCCTACCCTCCAGGTATAGACCAGTATAACCCCCTACCCTCCAGGTATAGACCAGTATAACCCCCTACCCTCCAGGTATAGACCAGTATAACTCCCTACCCTCCAGGTATAGACCAGTATAACCCTCTACCCTCCAGGTATAGACCAGTATAACCCCCTACCCTCCAGGTATAGACCAGTATAACCCCCTACCCTCCAGGTATAGACCAGTATAACCCCCTACCCTCCAGGTATAGACCAGTATAACCCCCTACCCTCCAGGTATAGACCAGTATAACCCCCTACCCTCCAGGTATAGACCAGTATAACCCCCTACCCTCCAGGTATAGACCAGTATATCCCCCTACCCTCCAGGTATAGACCAGTATAACCCCCTACCCTCCAGGTATAGACCACTATAACCCTCTACCCTCCAGTTATAGACCAGTATAACCCCTACCCTCCAGGTATAGACCAGTATAACCCTCTACCCTCCAGGTATAGACCAGTATAACCCCCTACCCTCCAGGTATAGACCAGTATAACCCCCTACCCTCCAGGTATAGACCAGTATAACCCCCTACCCTCCAGGTATAGACCAGTATAACCCCTACCCTCCAGGTATAGACCAGTATAACCCCCTACCCTCCAGGTATAGACCAGTATAACCCTCTACCCTCCAGGTATAGACCAGTATATCTCCCTACCCTCCAGGTATAGACCAGTATATCTCCCTACCCTCCAGGTATAGACCAGTATAACCCCCTACCCTCCAGGTATAGACCAGTATAACCCCATACCCTCCAGGTATAGACCAGTATATCTCCCTACCCTCCAGGTATAGACCAGTATAACCCCCTACCCTCCAGGTATAGACCAGTATATCCCCCTACCCTCAGTGTGCAGGTATAGACCAGTATAACCCCCTACCCTCCAGGTATAGACCAGTATATCCCCCTACCCTCCAGGTATAGACCAGTATATCTCCCTACCCTCCAGGTATAGACCAGTATAACCCCCTACCCTCCAGGTATAGACCAGTATATCCCCCTACCCTCAGTGTGCAGGTATAGACCAGTATAACCCCCTACCCTCCAGGTATAGACCATTATATCCCCCTACCCTCAGTGTGCAGGTATAGACCAGTATATCCCCCTACCCTCAGTGTGCAGGTATAGACCAGTATATTCCCCTACCCTCAGTGTGCAGGTATAGACCAGTATATCCCCCTACCCTCAGTGTGCAGGTATAGAGCAGTATATCTCCCTACCCTCAGTGTGCAGGTATAGACCAGTATATTCCCCTACCCTCAGTGTGCAGGTATAGACCAGTATATCCCCCTACCCTCAGTGTGCAGGTATAGACCAGTATATTCCCCTACCCTCAGTGTGCAGGTATAGACCAGTATATCCCCCTTCCCTCAGTGTGCATGTATAGACCAGTATATCCCCCTTCCCTCAGTGTGCAGGTATAGACCAGTATATCCCCCTACCCTCAGTGTGCAGGTATAGACCAGTATAACCTCTACCCTCCAGGTATAGAGCAGTATATCCCCCTACCCTCAGTGTGCATGTATAGACCAGTATATCCCCCTTCCCTCAGTGTGCAGGTATAGACCAGTATATCCCCCTACCCTCCAGGTATAGACCAGTATATCCCCCTACCCTCAGTGTGCAGGTATAGAGCAGTATATTCCCCTACCCTAAGTGTGCAGGTATAGAGCAGTATATCCCCCTACCCTCAGTGTGCATGTATAGACCAGTATATCCCCCTACCCTCAGTGTGCATGTATAGACCAGTATATCCCCCTACCCTCAGTGTGCAGGTATAGACCAGTATATCCCCCTACCCTCAGTGTGCAGGTATAGACCAGTATATCCCCCTACCCTCAGTGTGCAGGTATAGACCAGTATATCCCCCTACCCTCAGTGTGCAGGTATAGAGCAGTATATCCCCCTACCCTCAGTGTGCAGGTATAGAGCAGTATATCCCCCTACCCTCAGTGTGCAGGTATAGAGCAGTATATCCCCCTACCCTCAGTGTGCAGGTATAGACCAGTATATTCCCCTACCCTCAGTGTGCAGGTATAGACCAGTATATCCCCCTACCCTCAGTGTGCAGGTATAGAGCAGTATATCCCCCTACCCTCAGTGTGCAGGTATAGACCAGTATATCCCCCTACCCTCAGTGTGCAGGTATAGACCAGTATATTCCCCTACCCTCAGTGTGCAGGTATAGACCAGTATATTCCCCTACCCTCAGTGTGCAGGTATAGACCAGTATAACCCCCTACCCTCCAGGTATAGACCAGTATAACCCCCTACCCTCCAGGTATAGACCAGTATAACCCCCTACCCTCCAGGTATAGACCAGTATACCCCCCTACCCTCCAGGTATAGACCAGTATAACCCCCTACCCTCCAGGTATAGACCAGTATATCCCCCTACCCTCCAGGTATAGACCAGTATAACCCCCTACCCTCCAGGTATAGACCACTATAACCCTCTACCCTCCAGGTATAGACCAGTATAACCCCTACCCTCCAGGTATAGACCAGTATAACCCTCTACCCTCCAGGTATAGACCAGTATAACCCCCTACCCTCCAGGTATAGACCAGTATAACCCCCTACCCTCCAGGTATAGACCAGTATAACCCCCTAACCTCCAGGTATAGACCAGTATAACCCCTACCCTCCAGGTATAGACCAGTATAACCCCCTACCCTCCAGGTATAGACCAGTATAACCCTCTACCCTCCAGGTATAGACCAGTATATCTCCCTACCCTCCAGGTATAGACCAGTATATCTCCCTACCCTCCAGGTATAGACCAGTATAACCCCCTACCCTCCAGGTATAGACCAGTATAACCCCATACCCTCCAGGTATAGACCAGTATATCTCCCTACCCTCCAGGTATAGACCAGTATAACCCCCTACCCTCCAGGTATAGACCAGTATATCCCCCTACCCTCAGTGTGCAGGTATAGACCAGTATAACCCCCTACCCTCCAGGTATAGACCAGTATATCCCCCTACCCTCCAGGTATAGACCATTATATCTCCCTACCCTCCAGGTATAGATCAGTATAACCCCCTACCCTCCAGGTATAGACCAGTATATCCCCCTACCCTCAGTGTGCAGGTATAGACCAGTAAAACCCCCTACCCTCCAGGTATAGACCATTATATCCCCTACCCTCAGTGTGCAGGTATAGACCAGTATATCCCCCTACCTTCAGTGTGCAGGTATAGACCAGTATATTCCCCTACCCTCAGTGTGCAGGTATAGACCAGTATAACCCCCTACCCTCCAGGTATAGACCAGTATAACCCCCTACCCTCCAGGTATAGACCAGTATACCCCCCTACCCTCCAGGTATAGACCAGTATAACCCCCTACCCTCCAGGTATAGACCAGTATATCCCCCTACCCTCCAGGTATAGACCAGTATAACCCCCTACCCTCCAGGTATAGACCACTATAACCCTCTACCCTCCAGGTATAGACCAGTATAACCCCTACCCTCCAGGTATAGACCAGTATAACCCTCTACCCTCCAGGTATAGACCAGTATAACCCCCTACCCTCCAGGTATAGACCAGTATAACCCCCTACCCTCCAGGTATAGACCAGTATAACCCCCTACCCTCCAGGTATAGACCAGTATAACCCCTACCCTCCAGGTATAGACCAGTATAACCCCCTACCCTCCAGGTATAGACCAGTATAACCCTCTACCCTCCAGGTATAGACCAGTATATCTCCCTACCCTCCAGGTATAGACCAGTATATCTCCCTACCCTCCAGGTATAGACCAGTATAACCCCCTACCCTCCAGGTATAGACCAGTATAACCACATACCCTCCAGGTATAGACCAGTATATCTCCCTACCCTCCAGGTATAGACCAGTATAACCCCCTACGCTCCAGGTATAGACCAGTATATCCCCCTACCCTCAGTGTGCAGGTATAGACCAGTATAACCCCCTACCCTCCAGGTATAGACCAGTATATCCCCCTACCCTCCAGGTATAGACCAGTATATCTCCCTACCCTCCAGGTATAGATCAGTATAACCCCCTACCCTCCAGGTATAGACCAGTATATCCCCCTACCCTCAGTGTGCAGGTATAGACCAGTAAAACCCCCTACCCTCCAGGTATAGACCATTATATCCCCCTACCCTCAGTGTGCAGGTATAGACCAGTATATCCCCCTACCTTCAGTGTGCAGGTATAGACCAGTATATTCCCCTACCCTCAGTGTGCAGGTATAGACCAGTATATCCCCCTACCCTCAGTGTGCAGGTATAGAGCAGTATATCCCCCTACCCTCAGTGTGCAGGTATAGACCAGTATATTCCCCTACCCTAAGTGTGCAGGTATAGACCAGTATATCCCCCTACCCTCAGTGTGCAGGTATAGACCAGTATATTCCCCTACCCTCAGTGTGCAGGTATAGACCAGTATATTCCCCTACCCTCAGTGTGCAGGTATAGACCAGTATATCCCCCTACCCTCAGTGTGCAGGTATAGACCAGTATATTCCCCTACCCTCAGTGTGCAGGTATAGACCAGTATATCCCCCTTCCCTCAGTGTGCATGTATAGACCAGTATATCCCCCTTCCCTCAGTGTGCAGGTATAGACCAGTATATCCCCCTACCCTCAGTGTGCAGGTATAGACCAGTATAACCTCTACCCTCCAGGTATAGAGCAGTATATCCCCCTACCCTCAGTGTGCATGTATAGACCAGTATATCCCCCTTCCCTCAGTGTGCAGGTATAGACCAGTATATCCCCCTACCCTCCAGGTATAGACCAGTATATCCCCCTACCCTCAGTGTGCAGGTATAGAGCAGTATATTCCCCTACCCTAAGTGTGCAGGTATAGAGCAGTATATCCCCCTACCCTCAGTGTGCATGTATAGACCAGTATATCCCCCTACCCTCAGTGTGCATGTATAGACCAGTATATCCCCCTACCCTCAGTGTGCAGGTATAGACCAGTATATCCCCCTACCCTCAGTGTGCAGGTATAGACCAGTATATCCCCCTACCCTCAGTGTGCAGGTATAGACCAGTATATCCCCCTACCCTCAGTGTGCAGGTATAGACCAGTATATCCCCCTACCCTCAGTGTGCAGGTATAGAGCAGTATATCCCCCTACCCTCAGTGTGCAGGTATAGAGCAGTATATCCCCCTACCCTCAGTGTGCAGGTATAGACCAGTATATTCCCCTACCCTCAGTGTGCAGGTATAGACCAGTATATTCCCCTACCCTCAGTGTGCAGGTATAGAGCAGTATATCCCCCTACCCTCAGTGTGCAGGTATAGACCAGTATATCCCCCTACCCTCAGTGTGCAAGTATAGACCAGTATATTCCCCTACCCTCAGTGTGCAGGTATAGACCAGTATATTCCCCTACCCTCAGTGTGCAGGTATAGACCAGTATATCCCCCTACCCTCCAGGTATAGACCAGTATATCCCCCTTCCCTCAGTGTGCATGTATAGAGCTCGCCCATTCAAATCTAAGAGAACCACTTCTAGTTTTGTGCCCAACATCCATTCCGAATTGGTGTTTGTATATATGTGTATATGCCTTGAGATGTGTTTTTATATATGTGTTTGTATATATGTCTATATATCTTGGGATGTGTTTGTATATATGTCTATATATCTTGGGATGGGCTTGTATATATGTCTATATATCTTGGGATGTGTTTGTATATATGTGTATATACCTTGGGATGGGCTTGTATATATGTCTATATATCTTGGGATGTGTTTGTATATATGTCTATATATCTTGGGATGTGTTTGTATATTTGTCTATATATCTTGGGATGTGTTTGTATATATGTCTATATATCTTGGGATGTGTTTGTATATATGTCTATATATCTTGGGATGTGTTTGTATATATGTCTATATATCTTGGGATGTGTTTGTATATATGTCTATATATCTTGGGATGGGCTTGTATATATGTCTATATATCTTGGGATGTGTTTGTATATATGTCTATATATCTTGGGATGTGTTTGTATATATGTCTATATATCTTGGGATGGGCTTGTATATGTGTCTATATATCTTGGGATGTGTTTGTATATATGTCTATATATCTTGGGATTGCATAGAACGCTTCTAATCCTTTATACTGTAACCTACATGTTTTAGTGTCATGTGTTGTTATGTGTCTTGTATGTACCATTCATCACCACACATGAAATTCCCTCCCGGGAAGTAAAAGTTAATTGAATTTGAATTGAATTTCCCTTTCTCTTTCTCTGTCTCTGTCTCCACCACTCTCTCTCTCCTCCTATCTTTCTCTTCATCCCTCTCTCTCTCTCTCTCTCTCTCTCTCTCTCTCTCTCTCTCTCTCTCTCTCTCTCTCTCTCTCTCTCTCTCTCTCTCTCTCTCTCTCTCTCTCTCTCTCTCTCTCATCCCTCTCTCTCTCTCCTCCTCTATCTTTCTCTTCATCCCTCTCTCTCTCTCTCTCCCTCTCTCTCTCCTCCTATCTCTCTCTTCATCCCTCTCTCTCTCCTCCTATCTTTCTCTTCATCCCTCTCTCTCTCCTCCTATCTTTCTCTTCATCTCTCTCTCTCCTCCTATCTTTCTCTTCATCCCTCTCTCTCTCCTCCTATCTTTCTCTTCATCCCTCTCTCTCTCGCTCTCTCTCTCTCTAGGTTTTCCCCTGAATGTGCTGTGTCTCTTGCCTCATCTGGTGCAGCACTTTGGCCACCCCACTCAGTTCTGCAAGGAGAGCGCTGAGAGGATCGCACAGGTAAAACCCCAAAATGCATTTCAAACGACCTTACGTTTATAGTGTTGTTCCCGTAGCAGTTAAAGAGTGTGTTTCATTGTCTTAGATCGTTGTCCACTGGACCGTACAGCTTCTCTGCTGTTTACCACAGAGTTACATCTACTCCATCAGTTCCGTAGCTTCCTGTTTCTCTCCCCCTCCCTCCAGGTTTGTCTGGAGGAGAAGAACACCAAGCTGTCTCACCTGGCCCATGTGATGACCCTGTATAAGAACAGGTCGTACACGCGGGACCCCTTCTCCTGGGTCAGCGTTGTGTGTCGCTATCTCCACGAGGCCTTCGCTGACATCACGCTCAACATGGTCACCTACATGGCTGAGGTGAGCATCACACTCAACATGGTCACCTACGTGGCTGAGGTGAGCATCACACTCAACATGGTCACCTACGTGGCTGAGGTGAGCATCACACTCAACATGGTCACCTACGTGGCTGAGGTGCGCATCACACTCAACATGGTCACCTTCATGGCTGAGGTGAGCATCACACTCAACATGGTCACCTACGTGGCTGAGGTGAGCATCACACTCAACATGGTCACCTACGTGGCTGAGGTGAGCATCACACTGAACATGGTCACCTACGTGGCTGAGGTGAGCATCACACTCAACATGGTCACCTACGTGGCTGAGGTGAGCATCACACTCAACATGGTCACCTACGTGGCTGAGGTGAGCATCACACTCAACATGGTCACCTACGTGGCTGAGGTGAGCATCACACTCAACATGGTCACCTACGTGGCTGAGGTGAGCATCACACTCAACATGGTCACCTACGTGGCTGAGGTGAGCATCACACTCAACATGATCACCTACGTGGCTGAGGTGAGCATCACACTCAACATGGTCACCTACGTGGGTGAGGTGAGCATCACACTCAACATGGTCACCTACGTGGCTGAGGTGAGCATCACACTCAACATGGTCACCTACGTGGCTGAGGTGAGCATCACACTCAACATGGTCACCTACGTGGCTGAGGTGAGCATCACACTCAACATGGTCACCTACGTGGCTGAGGTGAGCATCACACTCAACATGGTCACCTACGTGGCTGAGGTGAGCATCACACTCAACATGGTCACCTACGTGGCTGAGGTGAGCATCACACTCAACATGGTCACCTACGTGGCTGAGGTGAGCATCACACTCAACATGGTCACCTACGTGGCTGAGGTGAGCATCACACTCAACATGGTCACCTACGTGGCTGAGGTGAGCATCACACTCAACATGGTCACCTACGTGGCTGAGGTGAGCATCACACTCAACATGGTCACCTACGTGGCTGAGGTGAGCATCACACTCAACATGGTCACCTACGTGGCTGAGGTGAGCATCACACTCAATATGGTCACTTACGTGGCTGAGGTGAGCATCACACTCAACATGGTCACCTACGTGGCTGAGGTGAGCATCACGCTCAACATGGTCACCTACGTGGCTGAGGTGAGCATCACACTCAACATGGTCACCTACGTGGCTGAGGTGAGCATCACACTCAATATGGTCACTTACGTGGCTGAGGTGAGCATCACACTCAACATGGTCACCTACGTGGCTGAGGTGAGCATCACACTCAACATGGTCACTTACGTGGCTACGTGGAAAAGGCTTTAAATTCACCAATATGCACATTTCCACCCAGTGTTACAAATACCTTTATCAGTCTGAGGTCCTACAAATAATCTACTTTTTTTTAAACGGAATATATGACCCATATCAAATCAAAATCTAATTGTATTTAATTGTATTTGTCACATGCTTCATAAACAACAGGTGTAGACTAACAGGGAAATGCTTACTCAGGGCCATTCCCAACAATGCAGAGAGAAAGAAAATAGAGACATAATAGAAAAGTAATAACATGTAATAATAAATACACAATGAGTAACGATAACTTGGCTATATACACAGGGTACCAGTACTGAGTCAATAATAACTAGGTTATATACACGGGTACCAGTACTGAATAAATGATAACTAGGTTATATACAGGAAGTACCAGGTAATAACTTGGCTATATACACGGGGTACCAGTACTGAGTCGATGATAACTAGGTTATATACAGGAAGTATCAGGTAATAACTTGGTTATATACACGGGGTACCAGTACTGAATCGATGATAACTAGGTTATATACATGAAGTACCAGGTAATAACTTGGTTATATACACGGGGTACCAGTACTGAATCGATGATAACTAGGTTATATACAGGAAGTACCAGGTAATAACTTGGCTGTATACACGGGTACCAGTACTGAGTCGATGATAACTAGGTTATATACAAGAAGTACCAGGTAATAACTTGGCTGTATACAAGGGGGAACCAGTACTGAGTTGATGGGCAGGCGATCGATGTATATATAGTGTGTATGTAAACACCCCAAGCACACAGCCATGCAATCTCCATCGACAAACATTGGCAGTAGAATGGCCCGTACTGAAGAGCTCAGTGACTTTCAACGTGGCACCGTCATAGGATGCCACCTTTCCAACAAGTCAGTTAGTCAAATTTCTGCCCTGCTAGAACTGCCCCGGTCAACTGTAAGTGTTGTTATTGTGAAGTGGAAACGTCTAGGAGCAACAACGGCTCAGCCGCGAAGTGGTAGGACACACAAGCTCACAGAACGGGGCCGCAGAACCCAAACCAACAAACCAACCCAAACCAACACCTTTGGGATGAATTGGAACGCCGACTGTGAGCCATGCCTAATCGCCCAACATCAGTGCCTGACCTCACTAATACTCTTGTGGCTGAATGGAAGCAAAGTTACAGATAATAAACAGTAACAGCAGTATATGTGATGAGTAAAAAAAGTTATTGCAAAAATTGTCAATGCAGTTAGTCTAACTAGCTATTTGGTTAACTATTTAACTAACTATTTATACTAAGCTAACATATGGAATTGTTTTAAGATACCAAGGATCATTCAGCTATTTCATTTCGAATTTTTGGACCCCTTAAGATATAAAATAATATGACTAATTTGATGAAACATTGAATTTGGCCTTACTGCTATTAGCCCATAGAAACGCATTGAACAACAGCTTCATACATGGATAAAGAGATAGTCCCTCAAAAAATCTAAAGTAAGTTTGTTCTGAAGTGTCTGTCATATATCTGAGAGATAATATAAGAAAGATCAGGAAACTATTTTATATTTAGCCTCTTATTTTAAGCACTAAACAATCTCCATATATACTTCAATTCATTTTGTTAACTACTGGCCACCTTCAGACTAGTTTTGTGAGGCT
>NC_092109.1:38910611-38933533 GCF_045679555.1 Salvelinus alpinus
TAAAAAGCCAATTTGACATTTGCTCAGTACATTGTTTTCATTGAGGAAATGTACGAGTCTGCTGTTAATGATAATGCAGAGTATTTTCCCAAGGTTACTGTTGACGCATATTCCACGGTAGTTATTGGGGTCAAATTTGTCTCCACTTTTGTGGATTGGGGTGATCAGTCCTTGGTTCCAAATATTGGGGAAGATGCCAGAGCTAAGGACGATGTTAAAGAGTTTTAGTATAGCCAATTGGAATTTGTTGTCTGTATATTTGATCATTTCATTAAGGATCTCTCTCTCTCTCTCTCTCTCTCTCTCTCTCTCTCTCTCTCTCTCTCTCTCTCTCTCTCTCTCTCTCTCTCTTTCTTTGGTTCCCGGCCTTTCTTTCTTTCTTGATCTCTTGTTCTCTGTCTTTCTATCCGTCTCTGAAGTAATCTGTTGTATCGTTATAGTATTCATGTTTATAGAGATATGTTACTAAATAAAGGTTGGATGGTTCGTGTTAAAATATTATAGTATTAATAGCTGTTTATTTATCTGTTTATTTGATTCTCTCTCTCTCTCTCTCTCTCTCTCTCTCTGTCTCTCTCTCTCTCTCTCTCTCTCTCTCTCTCTCTCTCTCTCTCTCTCTCTCTCTCTCTCTCTCTCTCTCTCTCTCTCTCTCTCTCTCTCTCTCTCTCTCTCTCTCTCTCTCTCTCTCTCTCTCTCCTAGACTCCAGTGATCGGGCGGAGGTTTGATGAGCTGCAGGGGTCAGGGGGTAGAGAGGGGAAGGCCAGGGCTGTGACCCGTAGCACCTCCTCCACCTCCTCTGGTTCTAACTCCAACACCGTCCTAGTGCCTGTCAGCTGGAGGAGACCTCAGTCCTCACAGGTAACACACCAGTCAGTCAGTCAGTTAGTTAGGTAACACACCAGTCAGTCAGTCAGTTAGTTAGGTAACACACCAGTCAGTCAGTCAGTTAGGTAACACGGTTGTTTCCTTCTAGTAGTTTAACAACGCTATTTGGTCAAAGAGAGACATCGTGTTTTGTTGTTGTTGGTTTGTCGTGTTCAGTTGTTTGGTTGTGAAGTGGTTTGTTGAAGGTTGTTTCACTGTGGTACTGTAACCATGCTAGAGTGTTTAGTTGGAGAAGATGATTCATAATACAGAAATGTTAAAGCTGTATTTCATATGTTCAATAACACTTCCTCCTCCGCTCCCTCCTGCAGAAGAGAACAAGAGAGAAGCTGGTGAACGTTCTGTCTCTGTGTGGACAAGAGGTTGGCCTCACCAAAAACCCCTCGGTGAGTCAACACGCCTTTTCTTTACCTGCCCCCTTCAGGTGGTCTGGAGCTGATGGAGGTGCAGACTGTAATGACACTGTTATAAACCTGTGGTTATGTTTACCTGTCCCCTTCAGGTGGTCTGGAGCTGATGGAGGTGCAGAGACTGTTATAAACCTGTGGTTATGTTTACCTGCCCCCTTCAGGTGGTCTGGAGCTGATGGAGGTGCAGACTGTTATAAACCTGTGGTCATGTTTACCTGCCCCCTTCAGGTGGTCTGGAGCTGATGGAGGTGCAGACTGTTATAAACCTGTGGTTATGTTTACCTGCCCCCTTCAGGTGGTCTGGAGCTGATGGAGGTGCAGACTGTTATGACACTGTTATAAACCTGTGGTTATGTTTACCTGTCCTCCAGGTGATCTTCTCGTCCTGTGGGGACCTGGACATGATGATGGAGGTTCAGGGGAGCGGCGTGTCTTCGGAGGAGGGAGGAACCAGAGAAGACACGCTGGATGACACGGCGTCGGAGCAGCAGTTCAGAGTGTTCCGAGACTTTGACTTCCTGGATGTAGAGCTGGAGGACGGAGAGGTGAGACAGTTACCATGGAGACAGAGACACACCCACACTAAGGGTAACCATGGACACAGGCCACATCCTCCCATACTGTTACTAAGGAGACAGGCCACACCCACTTAGACTGTTACCAAAGACAGCACCAGGCCACTTCCACACTGACGTTACTCATGTACATCTTTGCTTTTACAAATGTATATACAGTATTCTCCCTTTTTCTCTCCCTTTCTCTTTTGTATGCCTGTCTTCTCTCTAGCTCTCTCTGTCCTTAACACGCTGTTTCTGTAATGTTTTCTTCTTCTCTTTCTCTTCCCCCATCTCTCTCTCTCTCTCTCTCTCTCTCTCTCTGTAACTCTGTATTTCTCTCTCTCCCCTCTGCTGCATTAGGAGCTCCAGGTAAGCTCTGTCTCACGCTGTGAATGTGGTGCTCTGAGCGTGTGCAGTAGGCAGCACAAACGATGTCACACTTAAATACCTGTTGCTAGGGTGATCCAGCCAGCTGTTCTGTGCATGAGCTCATAACAGTGCTGTAGTGTTGTTATGGTAACTTACAGATGCCATAAAGTGGTGATAAGCCTTGTCATTGTGGACGGAGGCTAAATAATGCTTCTTTAAATTACACTATAGTGCCTGGAAATACGATGTAATTGCTAAAGTAGTCAAATATTTAGTAGGAAACAACTTTACCAAGCATTATCATTATTATTATCATCATTACTTAAGACAGATGGCAATGTTGTCAATAGCTAGCCAAGTTTGTCAAAAAATAGCTAGCGATGCTAACATCAGCTAGCTAAAATCCGGTGGCCTCCCCTCAATCTTAGCGAGCTAGTTAACGTTAAACTGCATCGAAAGTCAATCCGGTGACATCAAAATGATGACGAAAGGTTTTCCTACTAAGTAATTTGCCTCCTATTGAAATGTCATCGTGTTTCCAAGCCACCGTAATACACTTTAGATGAAATCTTCATCAGTGCACACTCATCGTCGACGCGTTAGAATGCTCAGTCGGGTATCAGTTCAAAACAATGTTGTGAGGAAACGTGCAGCCCATGAATAGGTAAAGTGACAGTTCAACCAAAATTTTAAAATTACATTGACATGTTTTTTTTGTTTTTCTTTCACCAAAGTAACTCTGTAACTTCTGTGAATTATCCTTTTAATCGGATGACATTTGTGTGCCATTTTGAACAAATGCATGCCAGATATGAGTTTTGCAGAGGAGCGCTGCTTAAGTTGACCTGTGTGTGTGTGTGTGTGTGTGTGTGTGTGTGTGTGTGTGTGTGTGTGTGTGTGTGTGTGTGTGTGTGTGTGTGTGTGTGTGTGTGTGTGTGTGTGTGTGTGTGTGTGTGTGTGTGTGTGTGTGTGTGTGTGTGTGTGTGTGTGTGTGTGTGTGTGTGTGTGTGTGTGTGTTCAGGGCGAGAGCGTGGATAACTTTAACTGGGGTGTACGGAGGCGTTCTCTGGACAGTACAGAGCTGGGGGACCTGTTAGAGGAGAGTCAACACTCGGGCAGCACCCCCAGTCTGGGTCAGGAAGACCCACAGGACTCTGACCAATCATCAGAGGAAGAAGAGTCCTCTACCAGTCAGAGTCTGTCTCACTCACAACTGGTTAGTACTCAACATGAGATGAACATAGCACAACCTCAACACACCACAACACTCACAACTGGTTAGTACTGAACATGAGATGAACATAGCACAACCTCAACACACCACAACTACACTCACAGCTGGTTAGTTCTGACCATGAGATGAACCTAGCACAACCTCAACACACCACAACTACACTCACAACTAGTTAGTACTGACCAGGAGATGAACATAGCACAACCTCAACACACCACAACTACACTCACAACTGGTTAGTACTCAACATGAGATGAACCTAGCACAACCTCAACACACCACAACACTCACAACTGGTTAGTACTCAACATGAGATGAACCTAGCACAACCTCAACACACCACAACTACACTCACAACTAGTTAGTACTGACCAGGAGATGAACATAGCACAACTCAACACACCACAACTACACTCACAACTAGTTAGTACTGACCAGGAGATGAACCTAGCACAACCTCAACACACCACAACTACACTCACAACTAGTTAGTACTGACCAGGAGATGAACATAGCACAACCTCAACACACCACAACTACACTCACAACTAGTTAGTACTGACCAGGAGATGAACATAGCACAACCTCAACACACCACAACTACACTCACAACTAGTTAGTACTGACCAGGAGATGAACATAGCACAACCTCAACACACCACAACTACACTCACAACTAGTTAGTACTGACCAGGAGATGAACATAGCACAACCTCAACACACCACAACTACACTCACAACTGGTTAGTACTCAACATGAGATGAACCTAGCACAACCTCAACACACCACAACACTCACAACTGGTTAGTACTGACCATGAGATGAACATAGCACAACCACAACACACCACAACTACACTCACAACTGGTTAGTACTGACCAGGAAATGAACCTAGCACAACCTCAACACACCACAACTACACTCACAACTGGTTAGTACTGACCATGAGATGAACCTAGCACAACCTCAACACACCACAACTACACTCACAACTGGTTAGTACTGACCAGGAGATGAACCTAGCACAACCTCAACACACCACAACTACACTCACAACTGGTTAGTACTGACCATGAGATGAACCTAGCACAACCTCAACAGAACACAACTACACTCACAACTAGTTAGTACTGACCATGAGATGAACATAGCACAACCTCAACACACCACAACTACACTCACAACTGGTTAGTACTGACCATGAGATGAACCTAGCACAACCTCAACACACCACAACTGCTTAGTACTGACCATGAGATGAACCTAGCACAACCTCAACAGAACACAACATGAATATCACTAAAATGGCCAAGTACGGCCATAATCTTAAAACTGACCCCAGGATTTGGAAACATGGAGTCCTCAGAACAAGGTTTGAGGTGTCCTGTATATTTAGGTCCATTGTTTGTTTCAGAAAATGAGATGTGTTATGTTGCCTTACCCTGCAGACTAATCTCTCTCCGTCAGAGGAGACCAACCACACAGACTCTCTCTCTACGTCGTGTGACACCACGTCAGCCGACCCACAATCCCTCAACGCCACCACACCAGGGACCAGCCAGGGACCTCCACACGACGAGCCGGGAGGGCTACGGGTTAGTACACACACACACACACACACACACACACACACACACACACACACACACACACACACACACACACACACACACACACACACACGTAAAGACTTCAAAAACACAATTAGACAAAGGCCTTGGACCTCATGGTGTTTCTCTCTCTTCCCCCCCCCCACTCCTCCTCCTCCTCTTCCTCCAGGGTGATGTGAGTGTATGTGGTGATGATGAAGACACCCAGGGGCAGGACGATGACCTGTCTCTCAGTGTAAACGACCTTCCCCATGGCCAGGACGATGACCTGTCTCTCAGTGTGAATGACCTTCCCCAGGCCCTGGGATCTGACCTGTCTCTCAGTGTGAATGACCTTCCCCAGGCTCTGGGATCTGACTGTTGGGAGGGGGAGAGCTTCACTCTGGACCTGGAACACCACGGTCACCATGGACACAGCATGGAGCTCTGTAGACCCCCGCTGGGGTTTCTAGACCCTAGCTGTCTGCCCAGGTACTGGAACACACACACACATAGCAACCAGAAACCTATAGAGCTCTGCTAGCTGTCTGCCCAGGTACTGGAACACACAGACACATAGCAACCAGAAACCTATAGAGCCCTGCTAGCTGTCTGCCCAGGTACTGGAACACACAGACACATAGCAACCAGAAACCTATAGAGCCCTGCTAGCTGTCTGCCCAGGTACTGGAACACACACACACATAGCAACCAGAAACCTATAGAGCCCTGCTAGCTGTCTGCCCAGGTACTGGAACACACACACACATAGCAACCAGAAACCTATAGAGCCCTGCTAGCTGTCTGCCCAGGTACTGGAACACACACACACATAGCAACCAGAAACCTATAGAGCCCTGTTAGCTGTCTGCCCAGGTACTGGAACACACAGACACATAGCAACCAGAAACCTATAGAGCTCTGCTAGCTGTCTGCCCAGGTACTGGAACACACAGACACATAGCAACCAGAAACCTATAGAGCCCTGCTAGCTGTCTGCCCAGGTACTGGAACACACACACACATAGCAACCAGAAACCTATAGAGCCCTGCTAGCTGTCTGCCCAGGTACTGGAACACACACACACATAGCAACCAGAAACCTATAGAGCCCTGCTAGCTGTCTGCCCAGGTACTGGAACACACAGACACATAGCAACCAGAAACCTATAGAGCCCTGCTAGCTGTCTGCCCAGGTACTGGAACACACACACACATAGCAACCAGAAACCTATAGAGCCCTGCTAGCTGTCTGCCCAGGTACTGGAACACACACACACATAGCAACCAGAAACCTATAGAGCCCTGCTAGCTGTCTGCCCAGGTACTGGAACACACACACACATAGCAACCAGAAACCTATAGAGCCCTGCTAGCTGTCTGCCCAGGTACTGGAACACACACACACATAGCAACCAGAAACCTATAGAGCCCTGCTAGCTGTCTGCCCAGGTACTGGAACACACAGACACATAGCAACCAGAAACCTATAGAGCCCTGCTAGCTGTCTGCCCAGGTACTGGAACACACACACACATAGCAACCAGAAACCTATAGAGCCCTGCTAGCTGTCTGCCCAGGTACTGGAACACACACACACATAGCAACCAGAAACCTATAGAGCCCTGTTAGCTGTCTGCCCAGGTACTGGAACACACACACACATAGCAACAAGGAACCTATAGAGCCCTGTTAGCTGTCTGCCCAGGTACTGGAACACACACACACATAGCAACCAGGAACCTATAGAGCCCTGTTAGCTGTCTGCCCAGGTACTGGAACACACACACACATAGCAACCAGGAACCTATAGAGCCCTGTTAGCTGTCTGCCCAGGTACTGGAACACACACACACATAGCAACCAGGAACCTATAGAGCCCTGTTAGCTGTCTGCCCAGGTACTGGAACACACACACACACACATAGCAACCAGAAACCTATAGAGCCCTGTTAGCTGTCTGCCCAGGTACTGGAACACACACACACATAACAACCAGAAACCTATAGAGCCCTGTTAGCTGTCTGCCCAGGTACTGGAACACACAGACACATAGCAACCAGAAACCTATAGAGCCCTGCTAGCTGTCTGCCCAGGTACTGGAACACACAGACACATAGCAACCAGAAACCTATAGAGCCCTGCTAGCTGTCTGCCCAGGTACTGGAACACACAGACACATAGCAACTAGAAACCTATAGAGCCCTGCTAGCTGTCTGCCCAGGTACTGGAACACACACACACATAGCAACCAGAAACCTATAGAGCCCTGCTAGCTGTCTGCCCAGGTACTGGAACACACACACACATAGCAACCAGAAACCTATAGAGCCCTGCTAGCTGTCTGCCCAGGTACTGGAACACACAGACACATAGCAACCAGAAACCTATAGAGCCCTGCTAGCTGTCTGCCCAGGTACTGGAACACACACACACATAGCAACCAGAAACCTATAGAGCCCTGCTAGCTGTCTGCCCAGGTACTGGAACACACACACACATAGCAACCAGAAACCTATAGAGCCCTGTTAGCTGTCTGCCCAGGTACTGGAACACACACACACATAGCAACCAGGAACCTATAGAGCCCTGTTAGCTGTCTGCCCAGGTACTGGAACACACACACACATAGCAACCAGGAACCTATAGAGCCCTGCTAGCTGTCTGCCCAGGTACTGGAACACACACACACATAGCAACCAGAAACCTATAGAGCCCTGTTAGCTGTCTGCCCAGGTACTGGAACACACACACACATAGCAACCAGGAACCTATAGAGCCCTGTTAGCTGTCTGCCCAGGTACTGGAACACACACACACATAGCAACCAGGAACCTATAGAGCCCTGTTAGCTGTCTGCCCAGGTACTGGAACACACACACACATAGCAACCAGGAACCTATAGAGCCCTGTTAGCTGTCTGCCCAGGTACTGGAACACACACACACACACATAGCAACCAGAAACCTATAGAGCCCTGTTAGCTGTCTGCCCAGGTACTGGAACACACACACACATAACAACCAGAAACCTATAGAGCCCTGTTAGCTGTCTGCCCAGGTACTGGAACACACAGACACATAGCAACCAGAAACCTATAGAGCCCTGCTAGCTGTCTGCCCAGGTACTGGAACACACAGACACATAGCAACTAGAAACCTATAGAGCCCTGCTAGCTGTCTGCCCAGGTACTGGAACACACACACACATAGCAACCAGAAACCTATAGAGCCCTGCTAGCTGTCTGCCCAGGTACTGGAACACACACACACATAGCAACCAGAAACCTATAGAGCCCTGCTAGCTGTCTGCCCAGGTACTGGAACACACAGACACATAGCAACCAGAAACCTATAGAGCCCTGCTAGCTGTCTGCCCAGGTACTGGAACACACAGACACATAGCAACCAGAAACCTATAGAGCCCTGCTAGCTGTCTGCCCAGGTACTGGAACACACAGACACATAGCAACCAGAAACCTATAGAGCCCTGTTAGCTGTCTGCCCAGGTACTGGAACACACAGACACATAGCAACCAGAAACCTATAGAGCCCTGCTAGCTGTCTGCCCAGGTACTGGAACACACAGACACATAGCAACCAGAAACCTATAGAGCCCTGCTAGCTGTCTGCCCAGGTACTGGAACACACAGACACATAGCAACCAGAAACCTATAGAGCCCTGCTAGCTGTCTGCCCAGGTACTGGAACACACAGACACATAGCAACCAGAAACCTATAGAGCCCTGTTAGCTGTCTGCCCAGGTACTGGAACACACAGACACATAGCAACCAGAAACCTATAGAGCCCTGCTAGCTGTCTGCCCAGGTACTGGAACACACAGACACATAGCAACCAGAAACCTATAGAGCCCTGCTAGCTGTCTGCCCAGGTACTGGAACACACACACATAGCAACCAGAAACCTATAGAGCACTGCTAGCTGTCTGCCCAGGTACTGGAACACACAGACACATAGCAACCAGAAACCTATAGAGCCCTGCTAGCTGTCTGCCCAGGTACTGGAACACACACACACACATAGCAACCAGAAACCTATAGAGCCCTGCTAGCTGTCTGCACACGTACTGGAACACACAGACACATAGCAACCAGAAACCTATAGAGCCCTGCTAGCTGACTGCACAGGTACTGGAACACACAGACACATAGCAACCAGAAACCTATAGAGCCCTGCTAGCTGTCTGCCCAGGTACTGGAACACACACACACACATAGCAACCAGAAACCTATAGAGCCCTGTTAGCTGTCTGCACAGGTACTGGAACACACAGACACATAGCAACCAGAAACCTATAGAGCCCTGCTAGCTGTCTGCCCAGGTACTGGAACACACAGACACATAGCAACCAGAAACCTATAGAGCCCTGCTAGCTGTCTGCCCAGGTACTGGAACACACACACACATAGCAACCAGAAACCTATAGAGCCATGCTAGTTGTCTGCCCAGGTACTGGAACACACACACACACATAGCAACCAGAAACCTATAGAGCCCTGTTAGCTGTCTGCCCAGGTACTGGAACACACACACACATAGCAACCAGAAACCTATAGAGCCCTGCTAGCTGTCTGCCCAGGTACTGGAACACACAGACACATAGCAACCAGAAACCTATAGAGCCCTGCTAGCTGTCTGCCCAGGTACTGGAACACACAGACACATAGCAACCAGAAACCTATAGAGCCCTGTTAGCTGTCTGCCCAGGTACTGGAACACACAGACACATAGCAACCAGAAACCTATAGAGCCCTGCTAGCTGTCTGCCCAGGTACTGGAACACACAGACACATAGCAACCAGAAACCTATAGAGCCCTGCTAGCTGTCTGCCCAGGTACTGGAACACACACACATAGCAACCAGAAACCTATAGAGCCCTGCTAGCTGTCTGCCCAGGTACTGGAACACACAGACACATAGCAACCAGAAACCTATAGAGCCCTGCTAGCTGTCTGCCCAGGTACTGGAACACACACACATAGCAACCAGAAACCTATAGAGCCCTGCTAGCTGTCTGCACAGGTACTGGAACACACAGACACATAGCAACCAGAAACCTATAGAGCCCTGCTAGCTGACTGCACAGGTACTGGAACACACAGACACATAGCAACCAGAAACCTATAGAGCCCTGCTAGCTGTCTGCCCAGGTACTGGAACACACACACACATAGCAACCAGAAACCTATAGAGCCCTGTTAGCTGTCTGCCCAGGTACTGGAACACACAGACACATAGCAACCAGAAACCTATAGAGCCCTGCTAGCTGTCTGCCCAGGTACTGGAACACACACACACATAGCAACCAGAAACCTATAGAGCCCTGCTAGCTGTCTGCCCAGGTACTGGAACACACACACACATAGCAACCAGAAACCTATAGAGCCCTGCTAGCTGTCTGCCCAGGTACTGGAACACACACACACACATAGCAACCAGAAACCTATAGAGCCCTGTTAGCTGTCTGCCCAGGTACTGGAACACATACACACATAGCAACCAGAAACCTATAGAGCCCTGCTAGCTGTCTGCCCAGGTACTGGAACACACAGACACATAGCAACCAGAAACCTATAGAGCCCTGCTAGCTGTCTGCCCAGGTACTGGAACACACAGACACATATAGCTGGGTCTGTGATACCACCACACACTGTGATACCAGGGTGGTATCCCTCCTATATCAATGTCGAACTTACTGTGTACCTGTCCAATTCTTGTCTCTCCCGTTGCTGTGTTGACAGTCTCCGTGATGACGTGGATGATCTAGAGGACCTTGGTTTTCCTCCTCCCCCCTCACCGTTCTTCTCCGCCATCTTGGCTGCGTTCCAGCCCACTGTTTGTGACGACGCAGAGGAGGCATGGCGTTGCCATATCAACCAGCTGGTAACCGACTCAGACGGATCCTGTGCCGTCTATACATTCCACGTCTTCTCATCGCTCTTCCAGGTAATCAATCAGTCGATCGATCAGTCAGTCAATCAATAAATCAACTGATCCAAACTCTGGAAAGTTCTATGCAGTCTTTGGTGTAACTGTTTTATATAACATTAAATGTCTCCTCCTCTTCTCTCTCTCTCTCTCTTCTCAGAACATCCAGACTAAGTTCTGTTCCCTGACCAGTGACGCCGCTGGTTACCTAGGAGACGGCCTGAGGGGCATCGGGTCAAAGTTTGTGAGGTCATCTGACATGTTGACAACGTGTTCCGACTGCCCCACGCTCTACGTAGACGCTGATACGGTGAGTAGGGCTGACTCGACTCAAACCATAGCATTTGTACGACTGAAAATATAGCAATTTATTTGGTGTTTTCATAGAAATATCAAACATTAATGTCCATTGATTGTAATCAGTAAGTAATGTCAAACTTTTAGGTTTGAGTTGGTACTAGTGTTGCACGGTATACCAAAACGTCTGTACTTTTTCGTACTATAATTTGTTACTTTCAGTTCTCAAATCAAATCAAATCAAGTATATTTTATATAGCCCTTCGTACATCAGCTAATATCTCGAAGTGCTGTACAGACACCCAGCCTAAAACCCCAAACAGCAAGCAATGCAGGTGTAGAAGCACGGTGGCTAGGAAAAACTCCCTAGAAAGGCCAAAACCTAGGAAGAAACCTAGAGAGGAACCAGGCTATGAGGGGTGGCCAGTCCTCTTCTGGCTGTGCTGGGTGGAGATTATAACAGAACTATGCCAAGATGTTCAAAATGTTCATAAGTGACAAGCATGGTCAAATAATAATCATGAATAATTTTCAGTTGGCTTTTCATAGCCGATCATCAAGAGTTGAAAATAGCAGGTCCGGGACAGGTGGCGGTTCCATAACCGCAGGCAGAACAGCTGAAACTGGAATAGCAGCAAGGCCAGGTGGACTGGGGACAGCAAGGAGCCATCACGCCCGGCAGCCCCGACGCACGGTCCCAGGGCTCAGGTCCTCCGAGAGAGAGAAAGAGAGAGAGAAGGAGAGAATTAGAGAGAGCCAAGATTTTCAAAATGTTCATAAATGACAAGCATGGTCAAATAATAATCAGGAATAAATGTCAGTTGGCTTTTCATAGCCGATCATTAAGAATTGAAAACAGCAGGTCTGGGACAGGTAGGGGTTCCATAACCGCAGGCAGAACAGTTGAAACTGGAATAGCAGCAGGGCCAGGCGGACTGGGGACAGCAAGGAGTCATCATGCCCGGTAGTCCTGACGTATGGTCCTAGGGCTCCGGTCCTCCGAGAGAGAGAAAGAAAGAGAGAAGGAGAGAATTAGAGAGAGCCAAGATTTTCAAAATGTTCATAAATGACAAGCATGGTCAAATAATAATCAGGAATAAAAGTCAGTTGGCTTTTCATAGCCGATCATTAAGAGTTGAACAGGTAGGGGTTCCATAACAGCAGGCAGAACAGTTGAAACTGGAACAGCAGCAAGGCCAGGTGGACTGGGGACAGCAAGGAGTCATCATGCCCGGTTTGCCGTGACGTATGGTCCTAGGGCTCAGGTTCTCCGAGAGAGAGAAAGAAAGAGAGAACGAGAGAATTAGAGAGAGCATACTTAAATTCACACAGGACACTGGATAAGATAGGAGAAGTACTCCAGGTATAACCAACTGACCCTAGCCCCCCGACACATAAACTACTGCAGCATAAATACTGGAGGCTGAGACAGGAGGGGTCAGGAGACACTGTGGCCCCATCCGATGATACCCCCGGACAGGGCCAAACAGGAAGGATATAACCCCACCCACTCTGCCAAAGCACAGCCCCCACACCACTAGAGGGAGGGAGTTCTCCTGTCAAATGTCTCATGTATCAAGCCTTTATCAGCACAGCATGCCTACCCCCATTATAGCACACACCCTGTCTGCTCCACTTATCCACTGGGAGTCTGGCTGGGGGTCTGGGAGTCTGGGCTGGGAGTCTGGGCTGGGCGTCTGGGCTGGGTGTCTGGGAGTCTGGCTGGGGTGCTGGGAGTCTGGGCTGGGAGTCTGGGCTGGGAGTCTGCGCTGGGAGTCTGGGCTGGGAGTCTGGATGGGAGTCTGGGCTGGGAGTCTGGGCTGGAAGTCTGGGCTGGGAGTCTGGATTGGGAGTCTGGGCTGGGGGTCTGGATGGGAGTCTGGGCTGGGAGTCTGGGCTGGATCATGTTAGAGCCCCACATTTGAGTAATGCTACACGGCATGTAGAAATGTTGAAACCGTTTTTCTTGTTCGCAAAACAAAGTCCATACAGGCTATAACTTTTAAGTGTTAGGGCACACCCTCAACCACATCGAAGGGGCTGTAGTGGAGCGGGTCGAGAGCTTCAAGTTCCTCAGTGTCCACATCACTACGGAATTTTCCTGGCCCACACACATAGTCGTGAGGAGGGCACGACAACGCCACTATCTATAAAAGGATTACCATTATGTTGTTATGTAGTTAGATTGTTAAAAACAAAACAAAGTCAAATTAATTGTATGATTGTATAATTTATTCATTAATGTATACATGGCTGTCTGAATTTTGTTTTGTGTCATTTAAAAAAAAAATCTAATGATATTGAACACAAAATTGTATCTGTCTGCATCAACTGCCGTTCTCTGACTCTGGTTAATGCCTTCTCTTTTGCCACGGTATTGTTTTGGTATTGAGTATGGTGACGGTATGGAGAATCCTGATACTAAACCTGGTATTGGTATTTAAGTCTAACTTCTGGTTTGGTGAGAACTCTAGTTGATACATGAACAACTTCTTATATATTTAACTCTTTCCTCTCCTCCCGCCTCTCCTCCTGCATCTTACACCTCTCTTTCTCCTTCTCCTCTCCTCCCGCCTCTCCTCCTGCATCTTACATCTCTCTTTCTCCTTCTCCTCTCCTCCCGCCTCTCCTCCTGCATCTTACACCTCTCTTTCTCCTTCTCCTCTCCTCCCGCATCTTACACCTCTCTTTCTCCTTCTCCTCTCCTCCCGCATCTTACACCTCTCTTTCTCCTTCTCCTCTCCTCCCGCCTCTATCCTCCTCTCCTATCCTTCTCCTATCCTCTCCTTCTCCTATCCTTCTCCTCTTCTCGCCTCACCTCACCTCTCCTCTCCTATGCTTCTCCTCTCCTCCTCTCCTATCCTTCTCCTCTCCTCCCACCTCTCCTCCTCTCCTCCCGACTCTCCTATCCTTCTCCTCTCCTATCCTCTCCTCCTCTCCTTTCCTATCCCTCTCCTTCTCCTCTCCCGCCTCTGCTCTCCTCCTTCCTCTCCTCTCCTTCTCTCCCCTCTTTCTCCTCTCCTCTCCTCTCCTCCCGCCTCTCCTATCCTTCTCCTCTGCTCTCCTCTCCTCCTCTCCCCTCTTTCTCCTCTGCTCTCCTCCCGCCTCTCCTCTCCTATCCTCCTCCTCCTCTCCTCTTCTGTTCCCTCACTCCAGATCATTTCCTATGGTTTACTAGAGAAGATGAAGTTCAGTGTGTTGGAGCTGCAGGAGTATCTGGACACCTACAACAACAGAGAAGAGGCCGCTGTCTCAGTAAGACACCAACTACCCATACCGATACTGACTTTGAGCTGTTAAGACATTACAACCCATACCGATACTGACTTTGAACTGTTAAGACATTACAACCCATACCGATACTGACTTTGAGCTGTTAAGACACTACCATCCATAACGATACTGACTATGATCTGTTTAACATATTACAACCCATACAGATACTGACTTTGATTGATCTGGCAATGAGAACAATTTATCTAATTCCCCAGAGTCAGATGAACTTGTGGAGACAATTTCTATGCTAATGCTAGTAGATACCCATAGACTTCCAGTCATTGTGCTAACGCTAGTTAGCATTGGCTCATGAAACTACCTGTAACTTCCTTCATACTACACACAGAGACATACAAATGGTATCCACAAGTTCATCTGACTCTGGGGTAGTAGATACAGTGCATTAGGAAAGTATTCAGACCCCTTGACTTTTTCCACAGTGTTACGTTACAACCTTATTCTAAAATTGATTACATACTTTTCCCCCCTCATCAATCTACACACAATACCCCATAATGGCAAAGCAACAACAGGTTATTAGATATTTTGGCAAATTTATAAAAATTCTAAAACTGAATTATCACATTCACATAAGTATTCAGACCCTTTACTCAGTACTTTGTTGAAGTGTCTTGTGCAGCAATTACAGCCTCGAGTCTTCTTGGGTATGATGCTACAAGCTTGGCACACCTGTATTTGCAGAGTTTCTCCCATTCTTCTCTGCAGATCCTCTCAAGCTCTGCCAGGTTGGATGGGGAGCGTCGCTGCACAGCTATTTTCAGATCTCTCCAGAGATGTTTGATCAGGTTCAAGTCCGGGCTCTGGGTGGGCCACTGAAGAACATTCAGAGACTTGTCCCGAAGCCACTCCTGCGTTGTCTTGGCTGTGTGCTTAGGGTTGTTGTCCCGTTGGAAGGTGAACCTTCGCCCCAGTCTGAGGTCCTGAGCGCTCTGGAGCAGGTTTTCATCAACGATCTCTCTGTACTTTGCTCCGTTCATCTTTCAGTCAATCCTGACTAGTCTCCTAGTCCCTGCCGCTGAAAAACATCCCCACAGCATGATGCTACCACCATGCATTCACCATAGGGATGGTGCCAGGTTTCCTCCAGACGTGACGCTTGGCATTCACGCCAAAGAGTTAAATCTTGGTTTCCTCAAACCAGAGAGTCTTGTTTCTCATGATCTGAGTGTCTTTAGGTGCCTTTTGGCAAACTCCAAGCAGGCTGTCATGTTCCTTTTACTGAGGAGGGGCTTCCGTCTGGCCACTCTACCATAAAGGCCTGATTGCTGGAGTGCTGCAGAGATGGTTGTCCTTCTGGAAGGTTCTCCCATCTCCACAGAGGAACTCTGGAGCTCTGTCAGAGTGACCATTGGGTTCTTGGTCACCTCCTTGACCAATGCCCTTCTACCCCGATATCTCAGTTTGGCCGGGCGGACAGCTCTAGGAAGAGTCTTGGTTGTTCCAAACTTCTTCCATTTAAGAATGATGGAGGCCACTGTGATTTTGGGGACCTTCAATGCTGCAGACATGTTTTGGGACCCTTCCCCAGATCTTTGCCTCGACACAATCCTGTCTCAGAGCTCTACGGACAGTTCCTTCGACCTCATGGCTTGGTTTTTGCTCTGACATGCACTGTCAACTGTGGGACCTTATATAGACAGATGTGTGCCTTTCCAAATCATGCCCAATCAGTTGAATTTACCACAGGTGGACTCCAATCAAGTGGTAGAAAGATCTAAGCTCAATGTTGAGTCCCATAGCAAAGGGTCTGAATACTTATTTAAATAAGGTATTTCTGTTTTTTATTTTTAATACATTTGCAAAAATGTCTAAACACCAGTTTTTGCTTTGTCATTATGGGGTACTGTGTGTAAATTGATAAGGATTTAAAATATATATATATTTTAGAATAAGGCTGTAACGTAACAAAATGTGGAAAAAGTCAGGGGATCTGAAAACTTTTCTTAATGCACTGTAACGGGCCTCATTGCCAAAATCCTGAAGTATCCCTTTAAAACACTACTACCCATGAAGGTCATGACTTTGATCTGTAAAGCTCTTTTCTCAAACCCAAGGTGCTACAGATAACCCTATGATAAGGAGACACTGTAGCGTTTACAGTTGTACTTGACAGAAAAGCCTAGAATGTACGCTACAATCTGTTAGTTGAGATTTTGACCCGCTAGCCCAGTCTAACAAGCCCTGATCAGTAACACTCCTCTTCTCTCTCTTCCCCTCTCTCTCTCTCTCCCCCTCCCTTTCACTTTCTCTTCATCATTTCCAGTGGCTGAGGAACTGTAAGGACACGTTTCCCAGGTGCCCTGGCGATGGCGTGATTACCTGTCAGCCAGGAGACTCAGAGGAGAAGGTAAGTCCCCTTGACAACACACACCTGTCTCACTGTAGTTTAAAAGCATAAACTGATTACACACTGCTCTCTCACTCTCCCTCTTTCTCTAGGTGTATTTGATGTCCTTGTGTAGGGGGACGATACACTATACTATACACTATACTATACTACACAATATACTATATAACATGCTACACACTATGATATACTCTCCTACACACTACACTATACACCACACAACATACCATACTCCACAACACACAATACTCTACACTATACTGTGCACTATACTATACACAATACTATACGCTACCACACACTATACTATATACCATGCGCCACACTATGCTATACTATACTATACACCACACAACACACTATACTCTACACAATACTATACACTGTACTATACTATACTACACTCTATGCTATACACTATACTATACATCACATTATACTATACACCACACAACACACTATACTCTGCACAATACTATACACTGTACTATACTCTATACTATTCACCACACTATACACTATAACATACACTACCACACACTATACTCTGCACTATACTATACACCATACTATACTCCACTACGTACAATACACTATACTATACACCACATTATACACCACACTATACTACACGCTATACTATTCACCACACTATACACTATAACATACACTACCACACACTATACTCTGCACTATACTATACACCATACTATACTCCACTACGTACAATACACTATACTATACACCACATTATACACCACACTATACGACACACTATACTATACACCATACACTATACTATACACGGCACTGTATACTATACTATACACTATACTATATACAATACTATGCACCATACTATGCACCATACTATATACCACACTATACACTATACTATACAGTATACTGTATACTATACACCACACCACACACAATACTATATACTATACTGTACACTATACTATGCACTATACTATATACTATACTATACACTGTACCATATAATATATACCACACTATACAATATACTATATACACTACACTACACTATACACGATACCATATACAATACCATACTATATACAATACCATACACTCCTATATACTATACACCACACCATACTATATACTATACTACACACTATACTACATGCTATACTATTTACTATACTACACACTATACTACATACACTGTACTATATACTATATTATATACTATACACTATATTATATACTATAACCTTCACTATACTATGCACAATACTATACACCACACTATACCTACTACTATACTACATAATACACTGTACACTATACTATATACTATACTATATACAGCACTATATTATATATTATACTATATACAACGCTATACTATACACTATACAAGACACACTATACGACACACGATACTATACCCTATACTATATGCTACACTATACTATGCACTGTACTATACACTATACCACACTATATACCACACCATGCACTATACTATACACGGTACTGTATACTATACTATACACGGTACTGTATACTATACTATACACTATACTATCTACTACACTATGCACCACACTATACTATATACTATAATATGCACTACACTACCCTATAATATACACTATACTATATATTGCACTATACACTATACTATGCAATATACTATATACTATACACACCACTATGTACTATACTATACACCACACTACAGTATACCACACACTATACTATGCACTGTCATCTACTACACACTATACTCTACACATCACTATACTATACAATATACTATACACTACACTATACCATACACTACACTACACACTATGCTACACTATACACCATACTCCACACTATACTATGCTACCCACTATACTCGACAACACACTATGCCCTATACTATACAGTATACTACATACTATAATATACACTATACTATGCACTACACTATGCACTATACTATATACTATACTATGCACAGCACTGTACACTATGCGCTATACTCTACCACACACCATACTGTACACTATACTATACACTATACTCTACACATCACTATACCATACAATATACTATACGATATACTATACACTACACTATACAATATACTATACCATACACTATACCATACACTATGCTACACTGTACACCATACTCCACGCTATACTATGCTACACGCTATACTCGACAACACACTATACACTATAATATACACTATACACTATACTATACAGTATACTACATACTATAATATACACTATACTCTATATACTATATATATACTATAATATACACAACAATGTACACTATACACCGTACTCTACTACACATTATACTGTGCACTATACTATACACTATACTCTACCACACACTATACTACATCACATAATATACACTATACTATATGCTATACACAACACTATAATGTACATTATACTATACACCACACTACACACCATGCTATACACTATACTACACCATACAATATAATATACTATACACTATACTACACACTATGCCATACACTATAACATACTACATGCTATACTATATTCTATACTATACACACTCTATACTATACTCTACCACACACTGTACTATACCATACCCTATACTACTGACTATGGTGTATAGTGTGGTACAGTCTGTGTTGGAGTATAGTATTTTATAGTACTACACACTGGTACTACACACTAGACTATACACTATACGCCACTCCATGCTATACTATACACCACCAACTACACTATGCTATGCACTATACTATACACCACCTATATTATACACTATAATATAGTCTACTACACACTATACTATACTCTACCACACACTGTACTATACTGTACACTATACTACTGACTATAGTGTATGGTGTATAGTGTGGTACAGTGTGTAGTAGAGTATAGTATAGTGTGTATAGTACTACACACTAGTATTACACCCTAGGCTATACACTATATTCCACTACACGCTATACTATAGACCACCCACCACACTATACTATACACTATACTATACTATACCACACTATGCCACACACTATACTATACACATACTATATTATATACTATAATATAGTCTACTGCATACTATACTACCCACCATACTATGTACTATACTCTACCACACACTATGCCATGCTACCCACTGCACTATATACTATACTATACACTATACTCCACTGCACTATATACTACACTATACACTATACTCCACTGCACTATATACTATACTATACACTATACTCCGCTGCACACTATACTATACACTGTACTATACTGTGCACTATACTCTATACTATACTATTCCCGATGCCATGCACTATACTATACTCTATACTTTTCACTATGATATACTATATACTATACATTATACTATACTGTACACTATACTATACACCATGCTCTACTATATTATGCTATACTCTGTACTATACACTATACACTCTACTGTACTGTACTAAACTATACACTATACCACACACTATACTCTACCCTACTACACACTATACCATGCAATATGCTCTACTGCGCACTATACTATACCATACACTATACTCTACTACACACTTTACTATACTGCACACTATACTACATACTGTACTCTACTGCACCCTATACTACACTATACACTATACTACACACTGTGCTATACTACATACTATCTTACACGGTGCTATACTGCACTGCACTATACTCCACCACACACTATACTATACTATACACCATAGTATACACACTGCTATACTGTGTACTATACTATACACTGTACTATACTATACAGTATGCCGAGCACCATACTCTACTGCACACACTACTATACTACATACTATACCATATACTATACTATACACACTACTATACTACACACTGCACTAAACTATACTATATTATACACCATACACTATGCTATACACTATGCTATGCCCTATACTCTACTGCACACTATATTATTCTACATACTATGCTATGCTATACTATACACAACACTATATTATATTATATACTATACTCTACTACACACTATACTATACTACCCACTATGCTACAATGCACTATACTATGCACTATGCTATACTATGATGTGCTCTACTCTACTCTACTCTACTGCATGTGTTTGATTGATGTGTGTTTCTCGCCTCCCTCTCTCTCTTTCGCCTCGTAACATGCTCTCTCGCTGTGTAGCAAATGGAATCTCTGGCAGTAAGTCCTTTACTAAGTCCTTTACTGTCTTTTACTAAGTCCTTTACTAAGTCCTATCTACTATAATCTACTATGATTTACTATGATCTACTATGATTTAATATGATCTACTATGATTTATTATGATCTACTATGATTTAATATGATCTACTATGATCTACTATTATTTAATAGGATCTACTATGATCTACTATGATTTACTATGATCTACTATGATTTAATATGATCTACTATGATTTAATAGGATCTACTATGATCTACTATGATTTAATAGGATCTACTATGATTTACTATGATCTACTATGATTTAATAGGATCTACTATGATCTACTATGATTTATTATGATCTACTATGATTTAATAGGATCTACTATTATTTAATAGGATCTACTATGATCTACTATGATTTAATATGATCTACTATGATCTACTATGATTTATTATGATCTACTATGATCTACTCTGATTTAAATATGATCTACTATGATTTAATAGGATCTACTATTATTTAATAGGATCTACTATGATCTACTATGATTTAATAGGATCTACTATGATTTAATATGATCTACTATGATTTAATGGGATCTACTATGATTTAATAGGATCTACTATGATCTACTATGATTTAATAGGATCTACTATGATCTACTATGATTTAATAGGATCTACTATGATCTACTATGTTTTCTCACTTCACCCTTTAGTGTTCCTTTTCAGTAACTGCTGATTCTACTGCTGCCAATATTACCAACACAACAATACTGTGTATGAATTGATTTAGATGGCTCAGGTTGAGGATTATTTATGTGTCCTGTACTGTATTGTACTGTACTGTACTGTCTATAAATCCGTCCTCTCTCTCCTCTCAGCAACTGGAGCTGTGTCAGCGTCTCTACAAGCTTCACTTCCAGCTGCTCCTCCTCTTCCAGTCCTACTGCAAGCTGATTGGACAGGTCCACGCTGTCAGCGCTGTGCCTGAGGTAAGAGAAGGACTGCGATTGGATGCTTCAAAAGCGACCCAGAGACAATTCTATAAACAGACAGACTAACACACAGACTCAATGTATTTTGTTAGTCAGCTTTTTTAGCTGTTGTGTACCTGTTGAAGGTGAATCAAGAGATTATTTTAGTTTTTTTGCATTTCTTCCTCTCTTTACGTTGATCTGTTGATTTGTTTTCACAAAAGTCATATATATGGGCACACACTCATCTCTCTCTCTCTTCCCTCCCTCCCTCCCTCCCTCCCTCCCTCCCTCCCTCCCTCCCTCTTCTCCTCCTTGCCCCTCTATCCATCTCTCCATCTCTCATGTCCCCCCTCCCTCTCCCCTGTCTCTCCCTCTCGCCCCCTCTCTACCCCCTCCCTCACTTTCCCATCCCTCCCTCCATCTCTCCCTCCCTCTCTCCCTGCCTCCCTCCCTCTCTATCCCTGCCTCCCTTCCTCTCTCTCCACCTCTCCATCTCTCTCGCTCCCCTTCTCCCTCCCTCCCTCCACCTCTCCATCCCTCCCTCCCCCTCTCCCTTCCTCTCTCCCCTCTGTAGCTGCTAAACATGTCTCGAGAGCTGAGTGACCTGAAGACCAGTCTAAGAGCAGCAGAGGCAGCGGTGGCTAGCAACCTGGAACACACACACCTGGCCCACACCCAGACCCAGGCCTCTGCCGCCCTGCCCAGCTTCAGCTCCTCCGAGGCAGCCGTACAAGCCATCCTGGAGTGCCTCAACAACCAGGAGTTCAGCAAGGCCATACGCTACATCCACGAGTGCAGGTGAGATACAAATATAT
>NC_092109.1:38933633-38961447 GCF_045679555.1 Salvelinus alpinus
CCTGGAACACCACGGTCACCATGGACACAGCATGGAGCTCTGTAGACCCCCGCTGGGGTTTCTAGACCCTAGCTGTCTGCCCAGGTACTGGAACACACACACACATAGCAACCAGAAACCTATAGAGCTCTGCTAGCTGTCTGCCCAGGTACTGGAACACACAGACACATAGCAACCAGAAACCTATAGAGCCCTGCTAGCTGTCTGCCCAGGTACTGGAACACACAGACACATAGCAACCAGAAACCTATAGAGCCCTGCTAGCTGTCTGCCCAGGTACTGGAACACACACACACATAGCAACCAGAAACCTATAGAGCCCTGCTAGCTGTCTGCCCAGGTACTGGAACACACACACACATAGCAACCAGAAACCTATAGAGCCCTGCTAGCTGTCTGCCCAGGTACTGGAACACACACACACATAGCAACCAGAAACCTATAGAGCCCTGTTAGCTGTCTGCCCAGGTACTGGAACACACAGACACATAGCAACCAGAAACCTATAGAGCTCTGCTAGCTGTCTGCCCAGGTACTGGAACACACAGACACATAGCAACCAGAAACCTATAGAGCCCTGCTAGCTGTCTGCCCAGGTACTGGAACACACACACACATAGCAACCATAAACCTATAGAGCCCTGCTAGCTGTCTGCCCAGGTACTGGAACACACACACACATAGCAACCAGAAACCTATAGAGCCCTGCTAGCTGTCTGCCCAGGTACTGGAACACACAGACACATAGCAACCAGAAACCTATAGAGCCCTGCTAGCTGTCTGCCCAGGTACTGGAACACACACACACATAGCAACCAGAAACCTATAGAGCCCTGCTAGCTGTCTGCCCAGGTACTGGAACACACACACACATAGCAACCAGAAACCTATAGAGCCCTGTTAGCTGTCTGCCCAGGTACTGGAACACACACACACATAGCAACCAGGAACCTATAGAGCCCTGTTAGCTGTCTGCCCAGGTACTGGAACACACACACACATAGCAACCAGGAACCTATAGAGCCCTGCTAGCTGTCTGCCCAGGTACTGGAACACACACACACATAGCAACCAGAAACCTATAGAGCCCTGTTAGCTGTCTGCCCAGGTACTGGAACACACACACACATAGCAACCAGGAACCTATAGAGCCCTGTTAGCTGTCTGCCCAGGTACTGGAACACACACACACATAGCAACCAGGAACCTATAGAGCCCTGTTAGCTGTCTGCCCAGGTACTGGAACACACACACACATAGCAACCAGGAACCTATAGAGCCCTGTTAGCTGTCTGCCCAGGTACTGGAACACACACACACACACATAGCAACCAGAAACCTATAGAGCCCTGTTAGCTGTCTGCCCAGGTACTGGAACACACACACACATAACAACCAGAAACCTATAGAGCCCTGTTAGCTGTCTGCCCAGGTACTGGAACACACAGACACATAGCAACCAGAAACCTATAGAGCCCTGCTAGCTGTCTGCCCAGGTACTGGAACACACAGACACATAGCAACCAGAAACCTATAGAGCCCTGCTAGCTGTCTGCCCAGGTACTGGAACACACAGACACATAGCAACTAGAAACCTATAGAGCCCTGCTAGCTGTCTGCCCAGGTACTGGAACACACACACACATAGCAACCAGAAACCTATAGAGCCCTGCTAGCTGTCTGCCCAGGTACTGGAACACACACACACATAGCAACCAGAAACCTATAGAGCCCTGCTAGCTGTCTGCCCAGGTACTGGAACACACAGACACATAGCAACCAGAAACCTATAGAGCCCTGCTAGCTGTCTGCCCAGGTACTGGAACACACAGACACATAGCAACCAGAAACCTATAGAGCCCTGCTAGCTGTCTGCCCAGGTACTGGAACACACAGACACATAGCAACCAGAAACCTATAGAGCCCTGTTAGCTGTCTGCCCAGGTACTGGAACACACAGACACATAGCAACCAGAAACCTATAGAGCCCTGCTAGCTGTCTGCCCAGGTACTGGAACACACAGACACATAGCAACCAGAAACCTATAGAGCCCTGCTAGCTGTCTGCCCAGGTACTGGAACACACAGACACATAGCAACCAGAAACCTATAGAGCCCTGCTAGCTGTCTGCCCAGGTACTGGAACACACAGACACATAGCAACCAGAAACCTATAGAGCCCTGTTAGCTGTCTGCCCAGGTACTGGAACACACAGACACATAGCAACCAGAAACCTATAGAGCCCTGCTAGCTGTCTGCCCAGGTACTGGAACACACAGACACATAGCAACCAGAAACCTATAGAGCCCTGCTAGCTGTCTGCCCAGGTACTGGAACACACACACATAGCAACCAGAAACCTATAGAGCACTGCTAGCTGTCTGCCCAGGTACTGGAACACACAGACACATAGCAACCAGAAACCTATAGAGCCCTGCTAGCTGTCTGCCCAGGTACTGGAACACACACACACACATAGCAACCAGAAACCTATAGAGCCCTGCTAGCTGTCTGCACAGGTACTGGAACACACAGACACATAGCAACCAGAAACCTATAGAGCCCTGCTAGCTGACTGCACAGGTACTGGAACACACAGACACATAGCAACCAGAAACCTATAGAGCCCTGCTAGCTGTCTGCCCAGGTACTGGAACACACACACACACATAGCAACCAGAAACCTATAGAGCCCTGTTAGCTGTCTGCACAGGTACTGGAACACACAGACACATAGCAACCAGAAACCTATAGAGCCCTGCTAGCTGTCTGCCCAGGTACTGGAACACACAGACACATAGCAACCAGAAACCTATAGAGCCCTGCTAGCTGTCTGCCCAGGTACTGGAACACACACACACATAGCAACCAGAAACCTATAGAGCCATGCTAGTTGTCTGCCCAGGTACTGGAACACACACACACACATAGCAACCAGAAACCTATAGAGCCCTGTTAGCTGTCTGCCCAGGTACTGGAACACACACACACATAGCAACCAGAAACCTATAGAGCCCTGCTAGCTGTCTGCCCAGGTACTGGAACACACAGACACATAGCAACCAGAAACCTATAGAGCCCTGCTAGCTGTCTGCCCAGGTACTGGAACACACAGACACATAGCAACCAGAAACCTATAGAGCCCTGTTAGCTGTCTGCCCAGGTACTGGAACACACAGACACATAGCAACCAGAAACCTATAGAGCCCTGCTAGCTGTCTGCCCAGGTACTGGAACACACAGACACATAGCAACCAGAAACCTATAGAGCCCTGCTAGCTGTCTGCCCAGGTACTGGAACACACACACATAGCAACCAGAAACCTATAGAGCCCTGCTAGCTGTCTGCACAGGTACTGGAACACACAGACACATAGCAACCAGAAACCTATAGAGCCCTGCTAGCTGACTGCACAGGTACTGGAACACACAGACACATAGCAACCAGAAACCTATAGAGCCCTGCTAGCTGTCTGCCCAGGTACTGGAACACACACACACATAGCAACCAGAAACCTATAGAGCCCTGTTAGCTGTCTGCCCAGGTACTGGAACACACAGACACATAGCAACCAGAAACCTATAGAGCCCTGCTAGCTGTCTGCCCAGGTACTGGAACACACACACACACATAGCAACCAGAAACCTATAGAGCCATGCTAGTTGTCTGCCCAGGTACTGGAACACACACACACACATAGCAACCAGAAACCTATAGAGCCCTGCTAGCTGTCTGCCCAGGTACTGGAACACACACACACATAGCAACCAGAAACCTATAGAGCCCTGCTAGCTGTCTGCCCAGGTACTGGAACACACACACACATAGCAACCAGAAACCTATAGAGCCCTGCTAGCTGTCTGCCCAGGTACTGGAACACACACACACACATAGCAACCAGAAACCTATAGAGCCCTGTTAGCTGTCTGCCCAGGTACTGGAACACATACACACATAGCAACCAGAAACCTATAGAGCCCTGCTAGCTGTCTGCCCAGGTACTGGAACACACAGACACATAGCAACCAGAAACCTATAGAGCCCTGCTAGCTGTCTGCCCAGGTACTGGAACACACAGACACATATAGCTGGGTCTGTGATACCACCACACACTGTGATACCAGGGTGGTATCCCTCCTATATCAATGTCGAACTTACTGTGTACCTGTCCAATTCTTGTCTCTCCCGTTGCTGTGTTGACAGTCTCCGTGATGACGTGGATGATCTAGAGGACCTTGGTTTTCCTCCTCCCCCCTCACCGTTCTTCTCCGCCATCTTGGCTGCGTTCCAGCCCACTGTTTGTGACGACGCAGAGGAGGCATGGCGTTGCCATATCAACCAGCTGGTAACCGACTCAGACGGATCCTGTGCCGTCTATACATTCCACGTCTTCTCATCGCTCTTCCAGGTAATCAATCAGTCGATCGATCAGTCAGTCAATCAATAAATCAACTGATCCAAACTCTGGAAAGTTCTATGCAGTCTTTGGTGTAACTGTTTTATATAACATTAAATGTCTCCTCCTCTTTCTCTCTCTCTCTCTCTTCTCAGAACATCCAGACTAAGTTCTGTTCCCTGACCAGTGACGCCGCTGGTTACCTAGGAGACGGCCTGAGGGGCATCGGGTCAAAGTTTGTGAGGTCATCTGACATGTTGACAACGTGTTCCGACTGCCCCACGCTCTACGTAGACGCTGATACGGTGAGTAGGGCTGACTCGACTCAAACCATAGCATTTGTACGACTGAAAATATAGCAATTTATTTGGTGTTTTCATAGAAATATCAAACATTAATGTCCATTGATTGTAATCAGTAAGTAATGTCAAACTTTTAGGTTTGAGTTGGTACTAGTGTTGCACGGTATACCAAAACGTCTGTACTTTTTCGTACTATAATTTGTTACTTTCAGTTCTCAAATCAAATCAAATCAAGTATATTTTATATAGCCCTTCGTACATCAGCTAATATCTCGAAGTGCTGTACAGACACCCAGCCTAAAACCCCAAACAGCAAGCAATGCAGGTGTAGAAGCACGGTGGCTAGGAAAAACTCCCTAGAAAGGCCAAAACCTAGGAAGAAACCTAGAGAGGAACCAGGCTATGAGGGGTGGCCAGTCCTCTTCTGGCTGTGCCGGGTGGAGATTATAACAGAACTATGCCAAGATGTTCAAAATGTTCATAAGTGACAAGCATGGTCAAATAATAATCATGAATAATTTTCAGTTGGCTTTTCATAGCCGATCATCAAGAGTTGAAAATAGCAGGTCCGGGACAGGTGGCGGTTCCATAACCGCAGGCAGAACAGCTGAAACTGGAATAGCAGCAAGGCCAGGTGGACTGGGGACAGCAAGGAGCCATCACGCCCGGCAGCCCCGACGCACGGTCCCAGGGCTCAGGTCCTCCGAGAGAGAGAAAGAAAGAGAGAAGGAGAGAATTAGAGAGAGCCAAGATTTTCAAAATGTTCATAAATGACAAGCATGGTCAAATAATAATCAGGAATAAATGTCAGTTGGCTTTTCATAGCCGATCATTAAGAATTGAAAACAGCAGGTCTGGGACAGGTAGGGGTTCCATAACCGCAGGCAGAACAGTTGAAACTGGAATAGCAGCAGGGCCAGGCGGACTGGGGACAGCAAGGAGTCATCATGCCCGGTAGTCCTGACGTATGGTCCTAGGGCTCCGGTCCTCCGAGAGAGAGAAAGAAAGAGAGAAGGAGAGAATTAGAGAGAGCCAAGATTTTCAAAATGTTCATAAATGACAAGCATGGTCAAATAATAATCAGGAATAAAAGTCAGTTGGCTTTTCATAGCCGATCATTAAGAGTTGAACAGGTAGGGGTTCCATAACAGCAGGCAGAACAGTTGAAACTGGAACAGCAGCAAGGCCAGGTGGACTGGGGACAGCAAGGAGTCATCATGCCCGGTTTGCCGTGACGTATGGTCCTAGGGCTCAGGTTCTCCGAGAGAGAGAAAGAAAGAGAGAACGAGAGAATTAGAGAGAGCATACTTAAATTCACACAGGACACTGGATAAGATAGGAGAAGTACTCCAGGTATAACCAACTGACCCTAGCCCCCCGACACATAAACTACTGCAGCATAAATACTGGAGGCTGAGACAGGAGGGGTCAGGAGACACTGTGGCCCCATCCGATGATACCCCCGGACAGGGCCAAACAGGAAGGATATAACCCCACCCACTCTGCCAAAGCACAGCCCCCACACCACTAGAGGGAGGGAGTTCTCCTGTCAAATGTCTCATGTATCAAGCCTTTATCAGCACAGCATGCCTACCCCCATTATAGCACACACCCTGTCTGCTCCACTTATCCACTGGGAGTCTGGCTGGGGGTCTGGGAGTCTGGGCTGGGAGTCTGGGCTGGGCGTCTGGGCTGGGTGTCTGGGAGTCTGGCTGGGGTGCTGGGAGTCTGGGCTGGGAGTCTGGGCTGGGAGTCTGCGCTGGGAGTCTGGGCTGGGAGTCTGGATGGGAGTCTGGGCTGGGAGTCTGGGCTGGAAGTCTGGGCTGGGAGTCTGGATTGGGAGTCTGGGCTGGGGGTCTGGATGGGAGTCTGGGCTGGGAGTCTGGGCTGGATCATGTTAGAGCCCCACATTTGAGTAATGCTACACGGCATGTAGAAATGTTGAAACCGTTTTTCTTGTTCGCAAAACAAAGTCCATACAGGCTATAACTTTTAAGTGTTAGGGCACACCCTCAACCACATCGAAGGGGCTGTAGTGGAGCGGGTCGAGAGCTTCAAGTTCCTCAGTGTCCACATCACTACGGAATTTTCCTGGCCCACACACATAGTCGTGAGGAGGGCACGACAACGCCACTATCTATAAAAGGATTACCATTATGTTGTTATGTAGTTAGATTGTTAAAAACAAAACAAAGTCAAATTAATTGTATGATTGTATAATTTATTCATTAATGTATACATGGCTGTCTGAATTTTGTTTTGTGTCATTTAAAAAAAAAATCTAATGATATTGAACACAAAATTGTATCTGTCTGCATCAACTGCCGTTCTCTGACTCTGGTTAATGCCTTCTCTTTTGCCACGGTATTGTTTTGGTATTGAGTATGGTGACGGTATGGAGAATCCTGATACTAAACCTGGTATTGGTATTTAAGTCTAACTTCTGGTTTGGTGAGAACTCTAGTTGATACATGAACAACTTCTTATATATTTAACTCTTTCCTCTCCTCCCGCCTCTCCTCCTGCATCTTACACCTCTCTTTCTCCTTCTCCTCTCCTCCCGCCTCTCCTCCTGCATCTTACACCTCTCTTTCTCCTTCTCCTCTCCTCCCGCCTCTCCTCCTGCATCTTACACCTCTCTTTCTCCTTCTCCTCTCCTCCCGCATCTTACACCTCTCTTTCTCCTTCTCCTCTCCTCCCGCATCTTACACCTCTCTTTCTCCTTCTCCTCTCCTCCCGCCTCTATCCTCCTCTCCTATCCTTCTCCTATCCTCTCCTTCTCCTATCCTTCTCCTCTTCTCGCCTCACCTCACCTCTCCTCTCCTATGCTTCTCCTCTCCTCCTCTCCTATCCTTCTCCTCTCCTCCCACCTCTCCTCCTCTCCTCCCGACTCTCCTATCCTTCTCCTCTCCTATCCTCTCCTCCTCTCCTTTCCTATCCCTCTCCTTCTCCTCTCCCGCCTCTGCTCTCCTCCTTCCTCTCCTCTCCTTCTCTCCCCTCTTTCTCCTCTCCTCTCCTCTCCTCCCGCCTCTCCTATCCTTCTCCTCTGCTCTCCTCTCCTCCTCTCCCCTCTTTCTCCTCTGCTCTCCTCCCGCCTCTCCTCTCCTATCCTCCTCCTCCTCTCCTCTTCTGTTCCCTCACTCCAGATCATTTCCTATGGTTTACTAGAGAAGATGAAGTTCAGTGTGTTGGAGCTGCAGGAGTATCTGGACACCTACAACAATAGAGAAGAGGCCGCTGTCTCAGTAAGACACCAACTACCCATACCGATACTGACTTTGAGCTGTTAAGACATTACAACCCATACCGATACTGACTTTGAACTGTTAAGACATTACAACCCATACCGATACTGACTTTGAGCTGTTAAGACACTACCACCCATAACGATACTGACTATGATCTGTTTAACATATTACAACCCATACAGATACTGACTTTGATTGATCTGGCAATGAGAACAATTTATCTAATTCCCCAGAGTCAGATGAACTTGTGGAGACAATTTCTATGCTAATGCTAGTAGATACCCATAGACTTCCAGTCATTGTGCTAACGCTAGTTAGCATTGGCTCATGAAACTACCTGTAACTTCCTTCATACTACACACAGAGACATACAAATGGTATCCACAAGTTCATCTGACTCTGGGGTAGTAGATACAGTGCATTAGGAAAGTATTCAGACCCCTTGACTTTTTCCACAGTGTTACGTTACAACCTTATTCTAAAATTGATTACATACTTTTCCCCCCTCATCAATCTACACACAATACCCCATAATGGCAAAGCAACAACAGGTTATTAGATATTTTGGCAAATTTATAAAAATTCTAAAACTGAATTATCACATTCACATAAGTATTCAGACCCTTTACTCAGTACTTTGTTGAAGTGTCTTGTGCAGCAATTACAGCCTCGAGTCTTCTTGGGTATGATGCTACAAGCTTGGCACACCTGTATTTGCAGAGTTTCTCCCATTCTTCTCTGCAGATCCTCTCAAGCTCTGCCAGGTTGGATGGGGAGCGTCGCTGCACAGCTATTTTCAGATCTCTCCAGAGATGTTTGATCAGGTTCAAGTCCGGGCTCTGGGTGGGCCACTGAAGAACATTCAGAGACTTGTCCCGAAGCCACTCCTGCGTTGTCTTGGCTGTGTGCTTAGGGTTGTTGTCCCGTTGGAAGGTGAACCTTCGCCCCAGTCTGAGGTCCTGAGCGCTCTGGAGCAGGTTTTCATCAACGATCTCTCTGTACTTTGCTCCGTTCATCTTTCAGTCAATCCTGACTAGTCTCCTAGTCCCTGCCGCTGAAAAACATCCCCACAGCATGATGCTACCACCATGCATTCACCATAGGGATGGTGCCAGGTTTCCTCCAGACGTGACGCTTGGCATTCACGCCAAAGAGTTAAATCTTGGTTTCCTCAAACCAGAGAGTCTTGTTTCTCATGATCTGAGTGTCTTTAGGTGCCTTTTGGCAAACTCCAAGCAGGCTGTCATGTTCCTTTTACTGAGGAGGGGCTTCCGTCTGGCCACTCTACCATAAAGGCCTGATTGCTGGAGTGCTGCAGAGATGGTTGTCCTTCTGGAAGGTTCTCCCATCTCCACAGAGGAACTCTGGAGCTCTGTCAGAGTGACCATTGGGTTCTTGGTCACCTCCTTGACCAATGCCCTTCTACCCCGATATCTCAGTTTGGCCGGGCGGACAGCTCTAGGAAGAGTCTTGGTTGTTCCAAACTTCTTCCATTTAAGAATGATGGAGGCCACTGTGATTTTGGGGACCTTCAATGCTGCAGACATGTTTTGGGACCCTTCCCCAGATCTTTGCCTCGACACAATCCTGTCTCAGAGCTCTACGGACAGTTCCTTCGACCTCATGGCTTGGTTTTTGCTCTGACATGCACTGTCAACTGTGGGACCTTATATAGACAGATGTGTGCCTTTCCAAATCATGCCCAATCAGTTGAATTTACCACAGGTGGACTCCAATCAAGTGGTAGAAAGATCTAAGCTCAATGTTGAGTCCCATAGCAAAGGGTCTGAATACTTATTTAAATAAGGTATTTCTGTTTTTTATTTTTAATACATTTGCAAAAATGTCTAAACACCAGTTTTTGCTTTGTCATTATGGGGTACTGTGTGTAAATTGATAAGGATTTAAAATATATATATATTTTAGAATAAGGCTGTAACGTAACAAAATGTGGAAAAAGTCAGGGGATCTGAAAACTTTTCTTAATGCACTGTAACGGGCCTCATTGCCAAAATCCTGAAGTATCCCTTTAAAACACTACTACCCATGAAGGTCATGACTTTGATCTGTAAAGCTCTTTTCTCAAACCCAAGGTGCTACAGATAACCCTATGATAAGGAGACACTGTAGCGTTTACAGTTGTACTTGACAGAAAAGCCTAGAATGTACGCTACAATCTGTTAGTTGAGATTTTGACCCGCTAGCCCAGTCTAACAAGCCCTGATCAGTAACACTCCTCTTCTCTCTCTTCCCCTCTCTCTCTCTCTCCCCCTCCCTTTCACTTTCTCTTCATCATTTCCAGTGGCTGAGGAACTGTAAGGACACGTTTCCCAGGTGCCCTGGCGATGGCGTGATTACCTGTCAGCCAGGAGACTCAGAGGAGAAGGTAAGGAATCAATAAGTCCCCTTGACAACACACACCTGTCTCACTGTAGTTTAAAAGCATAAACTGATTACACACTGCTCTCTCACTCTCCCTCTTTCTCTAGGTGTATTTGATGTCCTTGTGTAGGGGGACGATACACTATACTATACACTATACTATACTACACAATATACTATATAACATGCTACACACTATGATATACTCTCCTACACACTACACTATACACCACACAACATACCATACTCCACAACACACAATACTCTACACTATACTGTGCACTATACTATACACAATACTATACGCTACCACACACTATACTATATACCATGCGCCACACTATGCTATACTATACTATACACCACACAACACACTATACTCTACACAATACTATACACTGTACTATACTATACTACACTCTATGCTATACACTATACTATACATCACATTATACTATACACCACACAACACACTATACTCTGCACAATACTATACACTGTACTATACTCTATACTATTCACCACACTATACACTATAACATACACTACCACACACTATACTCTGCACTATACTATACACCATACTATACTCCACTACGTACAATACACTATACTATACACCACATTATACACCACACTATACTACACGCTATACTATTCACCACACTATACACTATAACATACACTACCACACACTATACTCTGCACTATACTATACACCATACTATCTCCACTACGTACAATACACTGTACTATACACCACATTATACACCACACTATACGACACACTATACTATACACCATACACTATACTATACACGTATACTATACTATACACTATACTATATACAATACTATGCACCATACTATGCACCATACTATATACCACACTATACACTATACTATACACTATACTGTATTCTATACACCACACCACACACAATACTATATACTATACTGTACACTATACTATGCACTATACTATATACTATACTATACGCTGTACCATATAATATATACCACACTATACAATATACTATATACTATACACTACACTATACCCGATACCATATACAATACCATACTATATACAATACCATACACTCCTATATACTATACACCACACCATACTATACTACACACTATACTACATGCTATACTATTTACTATACTACACACTATACTACATACACTGTACTATATACTATACACTATACCATACACTATATTATATACTATAACCTTCACTATACTATGCACAATACTATACACCACACTATACCTACTACTATACTACATAATACACTGTACACTATACTATATACTATACTATATACAGCACTATACTATATATTATACTATATACAACGCTATACTATATACTATACACTATACAAGACACACTATACGACACACGATACTATACCCTATACTATATGCTACACTATACTATGCACTGTACTATACACTATACCATATACTATACTATATACCACACCATGCACTATACTATACACGGTACTGTATACTATACTATACACGGTACTGTATACTATACTATCTACTACACTATGCACCACACTATACTATATACTATAATATGCACTACACTACCCTATAATATACACTATACTATATATTGCACTATACACTATACTATGCAATATACTATATACTATACACACCACTATGTACTATGCTATACACCACACTACAGTATACCACACACTAAACTATGCACTGTCATCTACTACACACTATACTCTACACATCACTATACTATACAATATACTATACACTACACTATACACTATACCATACACTATACTACACACTATGCTACACTATACACCATACTCCACACTATACTATGCTACCCACTATACTCGACAACACACTATGCCCTATACTATACAGTATACTACATACTATAATATACACTATACTATGCACTACACTATGCACTATACTATATACTATACTATGCACAGCACTGTACACTATGCGCTATACTCTACCACACACCATACTGTACACTATACTATACACTATACTCTACACATCACTATACCATACAATATACTATACGATATACTATACACTACACTATACAATATACTATACCATACACTATACCATACACTATGCTACACTGTACACCATACTCCACGCTATACTATGCTACACGCTATACTCGACAACACACTATACACTATAATATACACTATACACTATACTATACAGTATACTACATACTATAATATACACTATACTCTATATACTATATATATACTATAATATACACAACAATGTACACTATACACCGTACTCTACTACACATTATACTGTGCACTATACTATACACTATACTCTACCACACACTATACTACATCACATAATATACACTATACTATATGCTATACACAACACTATAATGTACATTATATTATACACCACACTACACACCATGCTATACACTATACTACACCATACAATATAATATACTATACACTATACTACACACTATGCCATACACTATAACATAATACATGCTATACTATATTCTATACTATACACACTCTATACTATACTCTACCACACACTGTACTATACCATACCCTATACTACTGACTATGGTGTATAGTGTGGTACAGTGTGTGTTGGAGTATAGTATTGTATAGTACTACACACTGGTACTACACACTAGACTATACACTATACGCCACTCCATGCTATACTATACACCACCCACTACACTATGCTATACACTATACTATACCATCTATATTATACACTATAATATAGTCTACTACACACTATACTATACTCTACCACACACTGTACTATACTGTACACTATACTACTGACTATAGTGTATGGTGTATAGTGTAGTACAGTGTGTAGTAGAGTATAGTCTAGTGTGTATAGTACTACACACTAGTACTACACCCTCGGCTATACACTATATTCCACTACACGCTATACTATACACCACCCACCACACTATACTATACAATATACTATACTATACCACACTATGCCACACACTATACTATACACATACTATATTATATATTATAATATAGTCTACTGCATACTATACTATACTACCCACCATACTATGTACTATACTCCACCACACACGATACCATACCACCCACTGCACTATATACTATACTATACACTATACTCCACTGCACATTATACTATACTATACACTGTACTACACTGCACTATATACTATACTATACACTATACTCCACTGCACACTATACTATACACTGTGCTATACTGTGCACTATACTCTATACTATACTATTCCCGATGTCATGCACCATACTATACTCTATACTATACACTATGCTATACTATATACTATACATTATACTATACACTATACTATACACCATGCTCTACTATATTATGCTATACTCTGTACTATACACTATACTATACACTATACTCTACCCTGCTACACACTATACCATGCACTATGCTCTGCTGCACACTATACTATACTATCCACTATACTCTACTACACACTGTACTCTACTGCACACTATACTCCACTACACACGATACTATACTATACACCATAGCATACACTATGCTACACTGTGTACTATACTATACACTGTACTATACTACACAGTATACCAAGCACCATACTCTACTGTACCCAATACTATACTACATACTATACCATATACTATACTATACACGATACTATACTACACACTGCACTGTACTATGCACTATACTATATTATACACCATACACTATACGCTATACTATACACCGCACTATACTATACACTGTACTATACTACACAGTATACCAAGCACCATACTCTACTGCACCCAATACTATACTACATACTATACCATATACTATACTATACACGATACTATACTACACACTGCACTGTACTATGCACTATACTATATTATACACCATACACTATACGCTATACTATACACCGCACTATACTATACACTGCACTATACTATACAATATACTATACACTGCACTATACTATACACTATACTATATAATACACTATGCTATACACTATGCTATGCCCTATACTCTACTGCACACTATATTATTCTACATACTATGCTATGCTATACTATACACAACACTATATTATATTATATACTATACTCTACTACACACTATACTATACTACCCACTATGCTACTACTATGCACTATGCTATACTATGATGTGCTCTACTCTACTCTACTCTACTGCATGTGTTTGATTGATGTGTGTTTCTCGCCTCCCTCTCTCTCTTTCGCCTCGTAACATGCTCTCTCGCTGTGTAGCAAATGGAATCTCTGGCAGTAAGTCCTTTACTAAGTCCTTTACTGTCTTTTACTAAGTCCTTTACTAAGTCCTATCTACTATAATCTACTATGATTTACTATGATCTACTATGATTTAATATGATTTACTATGATCTACAATGATTTAATATGATCTACTATGATTTATTATGATCTACTATGATCTACTATGATTTAATATGATCTACTATGATCTACTATTATTTAATAGGATCTACTATGATCTACTATGATTTACTATGATCTACTATGATTTAATATGATCTACTATGATTTAATAGGATCTACTATGATCTACTATGATTTAATAGGATCTACTATGATCTACTATGATTTAATAGGATCTACTATGATCTACTATGATTTATTATGTTCTACTATGATTTAATGGGATCTACTATTATTTAATAGGATCTACTATGATCTACTATGATTTAATATGATCTACTATGATTTATTATGATCTACTATGATCTACTCTGATTTAATATGATCTACTATGATTTAATAGGATCTACTATTATTTAATATGATCTACTATGATCTACTATGATTTAATAGGATCTACTATGATTTAATATGATCTACTATGATTTAATGGGATCTACTATGATTTAATAGGATCTACTATGATTTAATAGGATCTACTATGATTTAATAGGATCTACTATGATTTAATAGGATCTACTATGATCTACTATGTTTTCTCACTTCACCCTTTAGTGTTCCTTTTCAGTAACTGCTGATTCTACTGCTGCCAATATTACCAACACAACAATACTGTGTATGAATTGATTTAGATGGCTCAGGTTGAGGATTATATATGTGTCCTGTACTGTACTGTACTGTACTGTCTATAAATCCGTCCTCTCTCTCCTCTCAGCAACTGGAGCTGTGTCAGCGTCTCTACAAGCTTCACTTCCAGCTGCTCCTCCTCTTCCAGTCCTACTGCAAGCTGATTGGACAGGTCCACGCTGTCAGCGCTGTGCCTGAGGTAAGAGAAGGACTGCGATTGGATGCTTCAAAAGCGACCCAGAGACAATTCTATAAACAGACAGACTAACACACAGACTCAATGTATTTTGTTAGTCAGCTTTTTTAGCTGTTGTGTACCTGTTGAAGGTGAATCAAGAGATTATTTTAGTTTTTTTGCATTTCTTCCTCTCTTTACGTTGATCTGTTGATTTGTTTTCACAAAAGTCATATATATGGGCACACTCATCTCCCTCTCTCTTCCCCTCCCTCCCTCCCTCCCTCCCTCCCTCCCTCCCTCCCTCCCTCTTGTCCTCCTTGCCCCTCTATCCATCTCTCCATCTCTCATGTCCCCCCTCCCTCTCCCCTGTCTCTCCCTCGCCCCCTCTCTACCCCCTCCCTCACTCTCCCATCCCTCCCTCCATCTCTCCCTCCCTCTCTCCCTGCCTCCCTCCCTCTCTATCCCTGCCTCCCTTCCTCTCTCTCCACCTCTCCATCTCTCTCGCTCCCCTTCTCCCTCCCCCCTCCACCTCTCCATCCCTCCCTCCCCCTCTACCTTCCTCTCTCCCCTCTGTAGCTGCTAAACATGTCTCGAGAGCTGAGTGACCTGAAGACCAGTCTAAGAGCAGCAGAGGCAGCGGTGGCTAGCAACCTGGAACACACACACCTGGCCCACACCCAGACCCAGGCCTCTGCCGCCCTGCCCAGCTTCAGCTCCTCCGAGGCAGCCGTACAAGCCATCCTGGAGTGCCTCAACAACCAGGAGTTCAGCAAGGCCATACGCTACATCCACGAGTGCAGGTGAGATACAAATATATTCACACACACACACACACACACACACACACACACACACACACACACACACACACACACACACACACACACACACACACACACACACACACACACACACTCACACACACTCACAGACACACACACACTATTTTGTTATGGTGCTGAGAATAAAAACTCTGTACTCGTCAGTGGTGTAAAGACAGAGAAACATTTACATTTACATTTAAGTCATTTAGCAGACGCTCTTATCCAGAGCGACTTACAAATTGGTGCATTCACCTTATGATGTCCAGTGGAACAACCACTTTACAATAGTGCATCTAACTCTTTTAAGGGGGGGGGGGGGGGTTAGAAGGATTACTTTATCCTATCCTAGGTATTCCTTAAAGAGGTGGGGTTTCAGGTGTCTCCGGAAGGTGGTGATTGACTCCGCTGACCTGGCGTCGTGAGGGAGTTTGTTCCACCATTGGGGTGCCAGAGCAGCGAACAGTTTTGACTGGGCTGAGCGGGAACTGTACTTCCTCAGAGGTAGGGAGGCGAGCAGGCCAGAGGTGGATGAACGCAGTGCCCTTGTTTGGGTGTAGGGCCTGATCAGAGCCTGAAGGTACGGAGGTGCCGTTCCCCTCACAGCTCCGTAGGCAAGCACCATGGTCTTGTAGCGGATGCGAGCTTCAACTGGAAGCCAGTGGAGAGAGCGGAGGAGCGGGGTGACGTGAGAGAACTTGGGGAGGTTGAACACCAGACGGGCTGCGGCGTTCTGGATGAGTTGTAGGGGTTTAATGGCACAGGCAGGGAGCCCAGCCAACAGCGAGTTGCAGTAATCCAGACGGGAGATGACAAGTGCCTGGATTAGGACCTGCGCCGCTTCCTGTGTGAGGCAGGGTCGTACTCTGCGAATGTTGTAGAGCATGAACCTACAGGAACGGGTCACCGCCTTGATGTTAGTTGAGAACGACAGGGTGTTGTCCAGGATCACGCCAAGGTTCTTAGCACTCTGGGAGGAGGACACAATGGAGTTGTCAACCGTGATGGCGAGATCATGGAACGGGCAGTCCTTCCCCGGGAGGAAGAGCAGCTCCGTCTTGCCGAGGTTCAGCTTGAGGTGGTGATCCGTCATCCATTTACATTTACATTTAAGTCATTTAGCAGACGCTCTTATCCAGAGCGACTTACAAATTGGTGCATTCACCTTATGATATCCAGTGGAACAACCACTTTACAATAGTGCATCTAACTCTTTTAAGGGGGAGGGGGGGGTTAGGAGGATTACTTTATCCTATCCTAGGTATTCCTTAAAGAGGTGGGGTTTCAGGTGTCTCCGGAAGGTGGTGATTGACTCCGCTGACCTGGCGTCGTGAGGGAGTTTGTTCCACCATTGGGGTGCCAGAGCAGCGAACAGTTTTGACTGGGCTGAGCGGGAACTGTACTTCCTCAGAGGTAGGGAGGCGAGCAGGCCAGAGGTGGATGAACGCAGTGCCCTTCCTCAGAGGTAGGGAGGCGAGCAGGCCAGAGGTGGATGAACGCAGTGCCCCATCCACACTGATATGTCTGCCAGACATGCAGAGATGCGATTCGCCACCTGGTTATCAGAAGGGGGAAAGGAGAAGATTAATTGTGTGTCGTCTGCATAGCAATGATAGGAGAGACCATGTGAGGATATGACAGAGCCAAGTGACTTGGTGTATAGCGAGAATAGGAGAGGGCCTAGAACAGAGCCCTGGGGGACACCAGTGGTGAGAGCACGTGGTGCGGAGACAGATTCTCGCCACGCCACCTGGTAGGAGCGACCTGTCAGGTAGGACGCAATCCAAGCGTGGGCCGCGCCGGAGATGCCCACCTCGGAGAGGGTGGAGAGGAGGATCTGATGGTTCACAGTATCAAAGGCAGCCGATAGGTCTAGAAGGATGAGAGCAGAGGAGAGAGAGTTAGCTTTAGCAGTGCGGAGCGCCTCCGTGACACAGAGAAGAGCAGTCTCAGTTGAATGACTAGTCTTGAAACCTGACTGATTTGGATCAAGAAGGTCATTCTGAGAGAGATAGCAGGAGAGCTGGCCAAGGACGGCACGTTCAAGAGTTTTGGAGAGAAAAGAAAGAAGGGATACTGGTCTGTAGTTGTTGACATCGGAGGGATCGAGTGTAGGTTTTTTCAGAAGGGGTGCAACTCTCGCTCTCTTGAAGACGGAAGGGACGTAGCCAGCGGTCAAGGATGAGTTGATGAGCGAGGTGAGGTAAGGGAGAAGGTCTCCGGAAATGGTCTTGAGAAGAGAGGAGGGGATAGGGTCAAGCGGGCAGGTTGTTGGGCGGCCGGCCGTCACAAGACGCGAGATTTCATCTGGAGAGAGAGGGGAGAAAGAGGTCAAAGCACAGGGTAGGGCAGTGTGAGCAGAACCAGCGGTGTCGTTTGACTTAGCAAACGAGGATCGGATGTCGTCGACCTTTTTTTCAAAATGGTTGACGAAGTCATCCGCAGAGAGGGAGGAGGGGGGGGGGGGGGGAGGAGGATTCAGGAGGGAGGAGAAGGTGGCAAAGAGCTTCCTAGGGTTAGAGGCAGATGCTTGGAATTTAGAGTGGTAGAAAGTGGCTTTAGCAGCAGAGACAGAAGAGGAGAATGTAGAGAGGAGGGAGTGAAAGGATGCCAGGTCCGCAGGGAGGCGAGTTTTCCTCCATTTCCGCTCGGCTGCCCGGAGCCCTGTTCTGTGAGCTCGCAATGAGTCGTCGAGCCACGGAGCAGGAGGGGAGGACCGAGCCGGCCTGGAGGATAGGGGACATAGAGAGTCAAACTTTCACAATACTCATTTTGATCACTGATCCTTTTCTCTCTTCCTCTACCCCCCTCCCCCCTTCCAGGAGGCTGTGGCCTAACGGTGTGTTTGGCGGTGGGTCAGAGAGCGAGGTGCAGACCCTCCTCAATGTCTACTTCCGACACCAGACCCTGGGGCAGACAGGGACCATCGCCCTGGTTGGGTCACGCCAGGACCTCAGCCTTATCTGTTCCAAGCTGCTGGAGCTCAACGGGGAGATCCGGGACATGATCCGCCGCGCTCAGGGCTACCGGGTAGTCAACACCTACCTCCCCGACTCCTCGGCCTCAGGGACAAGCCTCTGACAGCAGCACAGGAGCCCCCCTCGTACCTCTCCTCCACCCTTATTAGTCTTGACCCGACAAACCTCATCCTCCCTGTCACCCCTACCGCCCCTGATCCCATCGCAGATGGTGCTGTTACCCCTGACCATAACACCACTACCACCATCTCAACTGCCCCAAACCCAGCCTCACTTCTGGCCTCTCCCTCCAGCTCAACCATAGACTGGTCTCTGCCCTTACTCATAGACTTCTACTGGCCTCCCCCAGACCTCTCCACACCCCACCGTGAGTGCACAAACATACATCAGGCCTCTCACACACACTCGTTACAGTGCATCCCAAACCTCAGCCCTAACACACACACTCCACTCAAACCAGGTAACACATTGCCCGACCTTACGCACACACACACACTCACACACACATTTTCTGCTATCCCACCTCGTGGACCACACCTCCATCCAACCCCTCCTCCTGTCCTAGACACATCTCCAACCCCCATACTAACCCGTCTTAGTACACAGTCTGACACACACACATTTCCTGCTATCCCACCTCGTGGACCACACCTCCCGTACTCCCCGTACACACATCCAGAACCAGTCTTAGACACACAAGGTCTGGCCCCTCTCCTTCCTCCTCTTCCTCCTCCTCCCGACCCAGCCCAAGGTGCAGAGGCGGGGTGGGGGTGCTGCTGCGCCATAGGAGGGGGTGGTACATCCCTGTCCCGTTACCTGGGGAAGGTGGGTCACGCCGCCCGGCCCCTACTCAGAGTGGGGGGGCTCCTGAACCCTAAACAACCCTCTGGTGTTCACACCTGAGGGTCAATATACCTGATAAACTCACCTGATGATGCTGGTCATACCTGAGGATTCTGACCATACCTGATGCTGACCACACCTGATGCTGACCACACCTGATGATGCTGACCACAACTGATGATGCTGACCATACCTGAAGATGCTGACCACACCTGATGCTGATCGTACCTGATGATGCTGGCCATACCTGATGCTGACCATACCTGAAGATCTCAACCACTCCTGATGATGCTGGCAACACCTGTGGATTAAAAGTCCCCGAGAGACCAAAGGACATACCTGAAACACCTGATGAACCTGAGGATTTACCTGACCTGATATCAGACTCAACCTGTGAATGAAAATACCTGATCTCAGTGAAACCTTAGGATGGAGGAAGTATCTACCTGTTACCACCAGGTAACCTGGGGGTCCACTACCTGAATGTCCCAGAGTCACAGCTTCTATTGCACTAACATGGACTTCTGAGAGGAGAGGAGGAGCCGTTACTACTGAGAGAGACATTCAATCATGCCGTTTATCTGTGAGAGAGAGATAGAGGCCAAGGACATCTCTCACCACGTGTGTATCTACTGTTTAAAGAGTTTCTTCAGGGGGAAATGTGCACTGCTTGACCTAGAGGAATGCTGTATTCTAGAATCCACAGCTCCGTTCCAGAATCCCTGGCCTCTACTTACAATTGGTTACCTGGACGATGTTAAGTTCTAGAACTGACAGAAGGGGGCATTCACGATAAAGACTGTTAGGATCCGTCTGCATCGCGGCATTGTGTGAAGAGACAGGACACAGACTAGTATTCATGTGTTTAATCTTGTTGCCTGGTTTTGAACCTGAACGCTTCTTGTGTATTAGTGAACCAGCTCCTCAAGACTACTGTAGTGAATCAGAGCCTCCCTTAAGACTCTTATATTGATTAGTATGTACACACTGGCCATACGTTGTAGCATATTAATTGTGGGTCTACGTATACACACACCATTTGTTACCGTGACCATCCTATATTGTGATGTGCGTGTACCTGCTGTGACATGGGGGGGAAAGTACAGTTGTACACACAAAATGTTGAAATACTCCCATAGTCCACTTAACATGGACGTGTGCTGACATTCACTGGTTTAATGTCCTTAACTAAACATGAGCTACTGTTCAAATACCTGCTGGGCCCTGTTCTAATATAAGTCCTTAACTTCCATCCTACCTTGAAGGAATCATTGACCAGGGTGGGTAAGGTTCAAATACAGAGGTCTGATCAGTGGCCAAGGAAGGATACACATTTAAGTATTGGAACAGGGCCATGGACACTTCCTGTGGTTGTCCCGCTCTTGTGATTAGACTTTCCTTTCTACACGAGTTCAGTCAGTCTTTAGTCTTATTTATACCCGATTAAGATCTATCCTACTCCTGACCAGCTTTATAGATTTTCCCCACGTTCCTTCAATTCAAACTGATTAACTGCCATGCATGTGTGTATTAGAAATGTATTCACAAGATTCATATTTTATCTGAAAGATGCATTTGTATGAGGTGCAAAGGTTTGTGTGCGAGAGAAAGTGTGCATCCAAAAAAGAAACTGCACATTTTTAAAGCGTTGTAGAGGAAGACAGTTTTCACTTTGTAAATAGTTTTACAGCTTTGTGAAGTCGTTGAGTTGATGCCATGTCTCAAAATAAAAGACGTCAAAAATATTTATATTTTTCACGTCGTTCATTTCTGTTGATAAGCATCAATAGTCGTACAGCTCACGGTTGTGTCCTTGTTGCCCTGTTAAAGGAATCCCAAACAGCCACTTACACCAGTACATCACCTGATATCAGCTATATCTACATGACTTGTATCAGAGTGCATTGGATTAGCTAGTTCATGAAAACAGCAAAATAAGAAGATCCACGAGAAAAAGTTTAATGCTGCAATAAGTTTATTTAATATTTACAAAAAAGTTGAGTCACTCAGTTGATCACGGTGGAAAGAGTATAAAAGTTATGAGGCAGGCTATTTAAGACGTGGACATGGACCTTGGCAGGTATGAAACAAGTTGACCACCGCCTTACCACAGATCTATCTATGGCCAGATAGGTGTCACCTCCCTAACAAGCGTGGATAGGATTGGAGGAAGGTTGACCTGATCCTAGATATGTGGTTAAGGTCAACTTCTACCTCTGTGGCATAGTGTTGTTTGGCCTGCCATGTGAGAAGGCTCAGAGTAGGATACTGTGGCCCTAGATACTGGTCTAAGGTCAGGTTGTACATCCCGCCAAGGGCAGTAAGTTTAGGACTGGCAATTCCCTAATCAGATCCTAGATCTGTGCTTACAGCAATGTGTCACAATCCTGGGGACCCAAAGGGGGTGCACATGTATTTTTTGCCCTAGCTCTTAACATCCAAATAAATTAATCAACTCAACAAGTAAATTAATTGAGTCAAGGGTTAAAGCCAAGGCAAAAACATGCACCCCTTTAAGTCCAGGATTAGAAAACTGGTTTTACAGCCATCTTCCACTAACCACTGATCTAAGTTCAGATATGTCAACCTAAAGGTTATGGATGATTAGAGATTGGCTCAATCTGATCCTAGATCTGTAGTTAGGCCTGTAGCAGGGATGGTTCAGGTCAGACAATGTATTTGTAGCTATAGGTAGTGTCACAGGAAATCCTCTTTCCCCGGCAGCGGCCACACAGGTCCTGTCTATGAGGCCTCTTCATGTCAATGTGCCTCTCCTTCTGCTCACAGCAGCACCGGGTTTGGGAACACACCTGAGACACAGGAGAATAATTACAGCAACATTGACCCCTGTGTAACAGGTTAACTTTATGTCCGTTCCCTCGCCCCGGGCACGAACCAGGGACCCTCTGCACACATCAACAACAGTCACCCACGAAGCATCGTCACCCATCCCTCCACAAAAGCCACGGCCCTTGCAGAGCACGGGGAACCAATACTTCAAGGTTTCAGAGCAAGTGACGTCACTGACTGAAAGGCTGCTAGCGCGCACCACCGCTACCTAGCTAGCCATTTCACATCGGTTACACCTGCTGGTGAAGGGGGTAGACATGTCAGTTCACCTGTAGGTCCTGTATCCATAACATAAGACAATGAAAGTAAAGCTACATAATCATACATCTCCCCCCCTTGTTTTAATGCATGACCTCACTAGAGGCTAAAGGGGCATAGGCACCATGCAGAGCACCTGCTGTGTTCCCCCCCCACACCTCTCACCTTGCACTGGATGGACTCCACTCTGTAGGGGTTAAATCCATTCTGGCACTTACGACAGAACTGCTTGAAGTACACCTGAGTTCACAGAGGGGGTGATGAGACAATAATGTTAGAGTGATTAAACAAGTAATTTATTAAACTTAGCAAATATTTGAAGGACAGTTCAGAAAGGCAGAGTGTATAGTGTTACTGTCAACTCAGGCTCCTCAGAAGGGTAAAGAACAGCAATGCACAAGGCTTATTGACCTGAACCTTAAACTAATGTTTTCAATTGGCAGAGACGTACAGTGACTGTCAACGTTACCTTACTAGTTCCAGAGATGCACCACACATAGGCACTCTCCCACCGGACGTTACACTGGCTGCAGTGAAAGAAACCATACTTCTGCTCCAGGAACTAGAGGAAACCAAAGTGAATCATTAAAAATCGAAAGTTCTAAATATGCAACATCCTATGCAAGATGACTGGCATTTGAAGTAGAAGTGAATAAAAGGGCATATTCATGTTTCAGAATGGATTACATTCTAAATTCGTATTCTCCCCTAGTATAAAGCGCGGGATCGACTGACCTGAAAGTTGAACCCTTTGGGCATCTGGTGGAGGGATTTCCTGACATCCTCACGCGGGATCTCCGGTCTAACCTGGTCCTCCGTTTTCTGCTCGGTAACGTCGGCCTCGCCATCCTCATCACTAACCCCGTTTCCGCCATCCTCATCACTAACCCCGTTGCCGCCCCCCTCTCCTCCCTCACAGCACGCGCTGTCATCCTGCGCTTTCACCGGCAGCGCGAAGAACCTGCGATCAAACACCGGAGAGTAGATAGCGAGGGGTCGCGAGAAGCGCACGTTGTTTACCGGAGTGCTCGGCAACGCTTTCCCGTCCAGAGAAGAAGTCGCCGAGGGACTCTGCTGACACTTCACAGGCGACTTCGAAAATACTGGAAATTTCCTCTCCCGGTAGAACAGCGTCTTGGGTCCGAGGGAGCACTGGACCATCGCGTCGACCTGGGCGTTGACCTGAACCCCGAACTCCTTGGTGTTTGCCTTCCGGAGACGAGGGGTAAGGTTGGGATTCACCTGAGACAAGATGGCCTTTAGCTGGGCCCGTTTACACACGTCAAGATAGTCCAGCGCTTCGGGAGGCACGTAGATGCTTCCCTTACCCCAGGTGTGAGGCTTGAACTTCGGGTTGCCTTGGATGATAGGCGCCATCATGGGACCGCAGCCCTGATAGCCATTAAAGTTGTATGGAGAAAACATAAACCCCTCCATCGTGTATAGAAGACGAGGTGAGCCTGCTGTGGTTTATATTTGCACGTCCGCCCTCCAGTCAAGACGTCACCCACAGCGCTAATTGGGCCCGACCTATTTGATGATTAGCCGCTCAAGTGAGGACAGGTGTGTGCACTGGGAACTGCGCTTAGTGAGGGGACGCTCAGGCTGTGTTTGAATATTTCCAGTGTATCCTCCCTTTAGTCCTTGCTTACTTCCCTCATCCCTTCTTACCTTACCGCACTCTCTTATTTCCTTTTTTTTCCTTTCATCTATTCTTACATTTCGTTATTTTTCCTTCCTTCATTATTCGGGACAAGTAAAGATCTAATGATCATGTTTGGAATATGTAGTGGAAAATGACATCTACTATAAACTCAGACCATGAACGCTAGTGATGGGTCGTTCGCGAATGAACGGCTCTTTTTTGAACGGATCTTTTTGGTGAACGTCGGGAGCCGAATCCCATCGGTGAAAGAGCCGTTCATTTGGCTTCCCGATTTGCATACTACTACCACCGTTTTTTGAGCTCAAAACAAGGTTTTTCTGTAGATATGTAAAACAAATCATTATCTAAAGAGTGGTGTGTCCTCACTGAAGAAACAACAATAAATAATCTGGTCCACGCAAATTTGTTTCAGTGAGTAAAATCAAGACATTGTTTTACAGGCCATCTAATAATTTGACCAGGTAAAAATGTATTTGAATGCGAATTTCACTATGGCATACTGGTAGCCTACCTATTTGTGATTTACATGGGAGATTTGCAATTTGTCATGGTTCTATGTCGATTTTTAAACATTTTCAACGAAGAGCCGTTGGGAGCCAAATGAACCGTCTCGTTTACGTGAACGAAGCCAAATGAGCCGGCTCACCGAAATAATCGGAATACCCATCACTAGTGAACTATGGCAATATTTCATTAGTCTAAAGAAACTTCCCCTCCTTCTGTTTCCTTTCCTTAATCTTCACTGGTCTGAAATCATTTGATTAAAATGACAAGTAGCTATTTAATGGCACCAAATCTTACGAAATACGGACAGGGCTATATAATATTTACTTGCGTGTAATCAGCATCGACATTAGACTGATAAAGATCCAGAACGATTATGGGGGTTTGGTTTCACTTATTTTGTTGGTTTCAGTTCTTGGGTGGGAGGGCGTGTCTTGTAAACAGAGTACAGCTGCCGTTGTGCTGTGTACTGTAGTTGGTGGTGAAGCAGTCTGAAGTATACGAGAAATGACGAGAGGAAGAAAACTAAATCGATACATGAAGAAACTGATCATCCTTCGAGGTTTGCCAGGAGTTGGAAAGACAAGGAGGGCAAAGTAAGCTAATCAATCCAAACTTTTGGGAGCCTGCCTTATCCCAAGTCTTTTTTGTCAAATATATAATATGTATTGTTTTGAGATCGTGGGTTCATTTCCTGAAGTATCACCTAAACACTTTTTTAATATTGCTCATATTGAAGATTGTGGCTTCTATCAATGTAATTGTCTGCATCATTTCCAATCCCCCTTATACATTTTGTTGTAAATATACAGTACCAGTCAAAGGTTTGGACACACCTACTCATTCAAAGGTTTTTCTTTATTTGTATTATTTTCTACATTGTAGAATAATAGTGAAGACATCAAAACTATGAGATAATACATGGAATCATGTAATAACCAAACAAGTGTTAAACAAATCTAAATATATTTTATATTTGAGATTCTTCAAAGTAGCCACCCTTTGCCTTGATGACAGTTTTGCACACTCTTGGCATTCTCTCAACCAGCTTAATGAGGTAGTCACCTGGAATGCATTTAAACTAACAGGTGTGTCTTGTTAAAATTGTATTGGTGGAATTTCTTTCCTTCGTGATGCGTTTGAGCAAATCAGTTGTGTTGTGACAAGGTAAGGGTGGTATACAAAATATTGCCCTATTTGGTAAAAAACCAAGTCCATATTATGGCAAGAACAGCTCAAATAAGCAAAGAGAAAAGACAGTCCATCTGTCTGACATGAAGGTCAGTCAATCTGGAAAATTTTCTTCAAGTGCAGTCGCAAAAACCATCAAGCGCTGTGATAAAACTGGCTCTCCTGAGGACCGCCACAGGAAAGGAAGACCCGGAGTTACCTCTGCTGCAGAGGATAAGTTCTTTAGAGTTACCAGCCTCAGATTGCAGTCCAAATAAATGCTTCACGAAGTTCAAGTAACAGACACATCTCAACATCAACTGTTCAGAGGAGACTGCGTGAATCAGGCCTTCATGATCGAATTGCTGCAAAGAAACCACTACTAAAGTACACAAATAAGAAGAAGAGACTTTCCTGAGCCAAGAAACACGAGCAATGGAAATCTGTCCTTTGGTCTGAGTCCAAATTTGCGATTTTGGGTTCCAACCGCCGTGTCTTTGTAAGACACAGAGTAGATGAACGGATGATCTCTGCATGTGTGGTTCCCACCCTGAAGCATGGAGGAGGAGGTGTGAATGTGGGGGGTGCTTTGCTGGTGACACTGTCAGTGATATATTTAGAATTCAAGGCACATTTAATCAGGATGGTTGTAATTTTGAATAGACTGAAACACTTTATTTGAAATATATAAATATCTAATGATATGATTTCCTTCTGTTTTCCAGAAACCTCTGTGATGAATATGCAAGACTTGGACTGGAAGCAGAAATGTTCTCCACTGACAGGTACCATGAAAGTACCAACTACACCAAAGGAAACTTTCAACGCAACCATCAGCAGAATAGAGAGGATGGTGTGTATTGGGTGGTGTAAGCCTATTGGGTGGCTGGGGGCAAAAGCAGAAAGAATCTGCTCATGATGTCATTACACACACATAGTTTGTTCTTCTTTAAAGTACTGGTACTCTGGCTTGTTTTAACAGTTTTTAAAGCCTTGAACAGAGGTGTGGATCTGATCATCGTTGACAACACAAACATTTCTCTTTGGGAGATGTGGCCCTATATCCACA
>NC_092109.1:38961547-38979086 GCF_045679555.1 Salvelinus alpinus
GGCATCATGAGGTATGAAAAGCTCGGTCGTAAATGGGTCTTCCAAATGTACAATTACCACAAGCATACTTCCAAAGCTGTGGCAAAATGGCTTAAGGACAACAAAGTCAAGGTATTGGAGTGGCCATCACAACGCCCTGACCTCAATCCCATTGAAAGTTTGTGGGCAGAACTGAAAAAGTGTGTGCGAGCAAGGAGGCCTACAAACCTGACTCAGTTACACCAGCTCTGTCAGGAGGAATGGGCCAAAATTCACCCAACTTATTGTGGGAAGCTTGTGGAAGGCTACCCGAAATGTTTGACCCAAGTTAAATACTAATTGAGTGTATGTAAACTTCTGACCCACTGGGAATGTGATGAAAGAAATAAAAGCTGAAATAAATCATTCTCAGCCACGCTATCGATGAAAGACAATACTGTGCAGCAGTATTCATCGACCTCGCCAAGGCTTTCGACTCTGTCAATCACCACATTCTTATCGGCAGACTCAACAGCCTTGATTTCTCAAATGACTGCCTCGCCTGGTTCACCAACTATTTCTCTGATAGAGTTCAGTGTGTCAAATTGGATGGTCTGTTGTCCGGACCTCTGGCAGTCTCTATGGGGGTGCCACAGGGTTCAATTCTCGCACGACTCTTTTCTCTGTATACATCAATGATGTCGCTCTTGCTGCTGGTGATTCTCTGATCCACCTCTACGTAGACGACACCATTCTGTATACTTCTGGCCCTTCTTTGGACACTGTGTTAACTAACCTCCAGACGAGCTTCAATGCCATACAACTCTCCTTCCGTGGCCTCCAACTGCTCTTAAATGCAAGTAAAACTAAATGCATGCTCTTCAACTGATCGCTGCCCCCACCTGCCCGCCCGTCCAGCATCACTACTCTGGATGGTTCTGACTTAGAATATGTCGACAACTACAAATACCTAGGTGTCTGGTTAGACTGTAAACTCTCCTTCCAGACTCACATTAAGCATCTCCAATCCAAAATGACATCTAGAATCGGCTTCCTATTGCGCAACAAGGCATCCTTCACTCATGCTGCCAAACATGCCCTCGTAAAACTCACTATCCTACCGATCCTTGACTTCGGCGATGTCATTTACAAAATAGCCTCCAACACTCTACTCAGCAAATTGGCTGCAGTCTATCACACTGCTATCCATTTTGTCACCAAAGCCCCATATTCTACCCACCACTGCGAGCTGTATGCTCTCGTTGGCTGGCACCTTGCTTCATATTCGTCGCTGGCTCCAGGTCATCTATAAGTCTTTGCTAGGTAAAGCCCCGCCTTATCTCAGCTCACTGGTCACCATAGCAGCACCCACCCGTAGCACGCTCTCCAGCAGGTATATTTCACCGGTCACCCCCAAAGCCAATTCCTCCTTTGGCCGCCTTTCCTTCCAGTTCTCTGCTGCCAATGACTGGAACGACCTGCCATAATCTCTGAAGTTGGAGATTCATATCTCCTCATTAGCTTTAAGCACCAGCTGTCAGAGCAGCTCACAGATCATTGCACCTGTACATAGCCCATCTGTAAACAGCCCATTCAACTACCTCATCCCCATACTGTTATTTATTTATTTTCATTCATTTTGCTCCTTTGCACCCCAGTATCTCTACTTGCACACTCATCTTCTGCACATCTATCACTCCAGTGTTTCATTGCTATATTGTAATTATTTCGCCACTGTGGCCTATTTATTGCCTTACCTCCCTTATCCTACCTCATTTGCACACACTCTATATATACTTTTTCTATTGTATTATTGACTGTATGTTTGTTTATTCCGTGTGTAACTCTGTGTTGTTGTTTGTGTCGCTGTCACGTCCTGACATTAGAGAGCCTTTTTATTTCTCTATTTGGTTAGGTCAGGGTGTGATTTGGGTAGGCATTCTAGTTTGTCTATTTCTTTGTTGGCCGGGTATGGTTCCCAATCAGAGGCAGCTGTCTATCATTGTCTCTGCTTGGGGATCATACTTAGGCAGCCCTTTTTCCCCACCTTCAGTTGTGGGATCTTGTTTGTGTGTAGTTGCTTTCTGCACTGCATATAGCTTTACGTTCGTTTTTGTATTTTGTTGTTTTTCGGTGTCATTTTAATATAGAAAAATGTACGCCTACCACGCTGCACCTTGGTCTCCTTCTATCAACAAGCGTAACAGTCGCACTGCTTTGCTTTATCTTGGCCAGGTCGCAGTTGTAAATGAGAACTTGTTCTCAACTAGCCTACCTGGTTAAATAAAGGTGAAATAAATTCTCTCTACTATTATTCTGACATTTCACATTCTTAAAATAAAGTGGTGATCCTAATTGACCTAAAACAGGGAATTTCTACTGGGATTTAAATGTCAGGAATTGTGAAAAACTGAGTTTAAATGTATTTGGCTAAGGTGTATGTAAACTTCCGACTTCAACTGTACCACGACAAAACCTTGAGAGGAACCAGACTCAGCTGGTGAGCCAATCCCCTTTTGACTGGTTGGGTAAGTGAGGTAGATGGTGTCTGTGAAATGAGGCAGAGACTGGAAGGTTCTGAGAGATCAGCATGTTGTGGGCTGTCCTGATGTTTTCGATGTCAGAGTGGATGTAAAAACGAAAGGCTTGAGAGGATCAGTGTCCGAGGAGTTGTACGGTATGGTCTGGGATGCCGTGTCCAGATGCCATGGACACAGCTCAGAGTGTCCTGAGAATTGGTCAGCAACATAGCCGTACAGGGGTAGTATTTGTCTCAGATGGAAATGGAACCATTGGCTAGTCTTCGGAAACAGACTCGAGGATGAATAGTAGATTGGATGGAAATGGAACCATTGGCTAGTCTTCAGAACCAGATTCGAGGATGAATAGTAGATTGGATGGAAATGAAACCATTGGCTAGTCTTCAGAACCAGATTCGAGGATGAATAGTAGATTGGATGGAAATGGAACCATTGGCTAGTCTTCGGAACCAGATTCGAGGATGAATAGTAGATTGGATGGAAATGGAACCATTGGCTAGTCTTCAGAACCAGATTCGAGGATGAATAGTAGATTGGATGGAAATGGAACCATTGGCTAGTCTTCAGAACCAGATTCGAGGATGAATAGTAGATTGGATGGAAAAGCATGTTGAGCATGTCTGGGTTGTAAGAAGTAGGTGAATGGTTGGTAAGGACTGTGGGTAGATGGAAGCCGGAACAGGTAGACAGACTGGTGTGGTTCTGACAAACTGATCGGTTTACTGTGTGTGAAGGTGAAGGTATCTTTGTCGAAGATGGTGATGTCGGACAGCTGAGATGATCAGAAGACATGTAGGTAGAAGATGGTGATGTCGGACAGCTGAGATGATCAGAAGACATGTAGGTAGGGCACTGCGTTCATCCACCTCTGGCCTGCTCGCCTCCCTACCTCTGAGGAAGTACAGTTCCCGCTCAGCCCAGTCAAAACTGTTCGCTGCTCTGGCACCCCAATGGTGGAACAAACTCCCTCATGACGCCAGGTCAGCGGAGTCAATCACCACCTTCCGGAGACACCTGAAACCCCACCTCTTTAAGGAATACCTAGGATAGGATAAAGTAATCCTTCTAACCCCACCCCCCTTTTGTAAAGTGGTTGTTCCACTGGATATCATAAGGTGAATGCACCAATTTGTAAGTCACTCTGGATAAGAGCGTCTGCTAAATTACTTAAATGTAAATGTAGGTAGAAGATGGTGATGTCGGACAGCTGAGATGATCAGAAGACATGTAGGTAGAAGATGGTGATGTCGCACAGCTGAGATGATCAGAAGACATGTAGGTAGAAGATGGTGATGTCGGACAGCTGAGATGATCAGAAGACATGTAGGTAGAAGATGAGGAAGTAAAACTCGGCAACGTCACAGGAAGCGAAGGAACGCCAAAAGAAACATCAATCCCAGCGTAGCAAGACTGCGATGGAGACGTAACCTGATCTCAGCATCTGGATGCAGGCAGACAGGATGTCAATGGCGATGGGCTGGCGTTGAGTGGCGAACTTCGGCGAGGCTGGGCTGTGGCCGGCTGTTAAACCTTGGGGGGATTATTAAACTGTAATATACTAGACTCAGGGACCGATACCTAACTTCTCTGGTCATAATCTATCAACTGTACAATGCTATTTGTTCAGAAGGAGAGAAATAATCCATACACTCCCTCTATCCCTGCCCCCTTTTGCTGAAAGACCTGACAACAGTCACAGGAAAGAGTAAATCAAGAGGGAGTTCATTTTTAAGTCACATTCTTATTGTTTTCTCCCAGAGCAGGAGAGAGGAGATGTGCGCACCCTCACCCTCTTCCCCGATATGGCCTGACGCAGACAGGAGACAGATAGCCAATGGACTGTAATTAAACTGGGGAACTCGTGCATTAAAGTACAAACACACACATCACAGGGAATCCCCACTTTATTGTTATGTCAGCTCTGGAATGCTTCAGTATCAGACCATTTTGAATATGATATTAAGCCAAGCCACAACACAGAGTGGTTGTGCTTATGGGCTGAAAACCACCTGTGATATTTATCTCGCTCTTGGTTTCACTGTGCTGTCATTGTTTTCTGAGTGACTCTTAATAACACCTGTTTCTACTAGAGGGTGCTCACTGTAAACTCCTCCATGGGATTGTTCTATGAGGCTGGTCCACTGTAAGTCTATAATTCTTCTAAAGAGAACATATTAAAACCATCCACATTTAATCTAAAGTTAAAATCCCCTGAAACATATTGTGGACAAATAAATGTCATTAGGTTACAGTCATGAGAACAAGGCATTGTAATACAGTGCAGTTTTATTGATTGGGTTCATGAGTGTACTGGGGTATCAGCCGGTTCTGGCACCGTGGTATCAGAGCCAGATCGAAGCTCCTGCGGTGGACGAATGGTTTAAGCGCTCGGAGGAGACCTGGGACGCCGCTCATGTGCACCTACAACGGGCCGTGAGGCGTCAGAAGGCGAGCGCCGACCGCCACCGCAGTGAGGCCCCGGTGTTCGCACCGGGGGACCGGGTCTGGCTCTCGAACCGAAACCTGCCCCTCCTCCTGCCCTGCCGGAAGCTGGGCCCGCGGTTTGTGGGGCCATTCAAAGTCCTGAGGAGACTGAACGAGTTTTGCTACAGGTTACAGCTTCCCCCCGATTACCTTATTAACCCCTCGTTCCATGTGTCTCTCCTCAGGCCGGTGGTGGCTGATCCACTCCAGGAGTCTGAGGTGCGGGAGGTTCCTCCGCCCCCTCTGGACATCGAGGGGGCCCCGGCGTATGCTGTTCGAGCCATACTGGACTCGAGGCGTCGGGCGAGGGGCCTTCAGTACCTCGTAGAGTGGGAGGGGTACGGTCCGGAGGAGAGATGCTGGGTGCCGGTGGAGGACGTTTTGGACCCTTCATTGCTGCAGTATTTCCACTGTCTCCATCCGGATCGCCCTGCGCCTCGTCCTCCGGGCGTCGCTCGGCAGTCGACGTCACCAGCTTTCTAGCCATCGCCGATCCACTTTTCATGTTCCATTTGTTTTGTCTTTATTTTACACACCTGGTTTCAATTCCCCAATTACATGTTCTTTATTTAACCCTCTGTTTCCCCCATGGTTGTTGTGAGTGATTGTTTGATGTACGTCGGTCCGTTTATTGTGGGCTTGGTATTTACCACATGTAAATTAGAATATTGAGTAAAGTTTTTATGTTACTCATCTCTGCTGTCCAGCGCCTGACTCCTCTGCACCAGCTACACACAGATCGCTACAATATTACACTGGATCTTTCTTGAATAATTTCCTCCATTTCTTTTGGTTTTTGATCACAAAACAAGTTTTTTCTGTAGATATGTAAAACAAATCATTATCTAAAGAGTGGTGTGTCCTCACTGCAGAAACAACCACAAATAATCTGGTCCACGCAAATTTGTTTCAGTGAGTAAAAACATAAAGATTTTTTTTTTGCAGGCCATCTAATAATTTGTCCAGGTAAAAATGTATTTGAATGCGCATTTCACTATGACATACTGGTAGCCTACCTATTTGGGATTTACATGGGAGATTTGCAATTTGTCATGGTTCTATGTCTACTTTTAAGAATTTTGAACGAAGAGCCGTTTGGGAGCCAAATGAGCCGGCTCTTTTACGTGAACGGAGCCAAATGAGCCGACTCACCGAAATAATCGGAAGGCCCATCACTAGTGAACTATGGCAATATTTCATTAGTCTAAAGAAACTTCCCCTCCTTCTGTTTCCTTTCCTTAATCTTCACTGGTCTGAAATCATTTGATAAAAGTGACAAGTAGCTATTTTATGGCACCTAATCTTACGAAATACATAAGGGCTATACAATACTTACTTGCGGGTAATCAGCATCGACATTAGACTGATTTAAATCCATAACGGTTATGTGGGTTTGGTTTCACTTATTGTGTCGGTTTCAGTTCTTGGGTGGGAGGGCGTGTCTTGTAAACAGAGTACAGCTGCCGTTGTGCTGTGTACTGTAGTTGGTGGTGAAGCAGTCTGAAGTAAAAGAGAAATGGTGAGAGGGAGAAGACAAAGTCAACGCAGGAAGAAACTGATCATCCTTCGAGGTTTGCCAGGAGTTGGAAAGACAAAGAGGGCAAAGTAAGCTAATCAATCCAAACTTTTGGGAGCCTGCCTTATCCCAAGTCGTTTTTGTCAAAATATGTATTGTTTTGAGATCGTGGGTTCATTTCCGGAAGTATCACCTAAACACTTTTTTAATATTGCTCATATTGAAGATTGTGGCTTCTATCAATGTAATTGTCTGCATCATTTCCAATCCCCCTTATACATTTTGTTGTAAATATACAGTACCAGTCAAAGGTTTGGACACACCTACTCATTCCTGAGGTTTTTCTTTATTTCTACTCTTTTCTACATTGTAGAATAATAGTGAACACATCAAAACTATGAGATAATACATGGAATCATGTAATAACCAAACAAGTGTTAAACAAATCTAAATATATTTTATATTTGAGTAGCCACCCTTTGCCTTGATGACAGCTTTGCACACTCTTGGCATTCTCTCAACCAGCTTAATGAGGTAGTCACCTGGAATGCATTTAAACTAACAGGTGTGTCTTGTTAACTGTGGAATTTCTTTCCTTCGTGATGCGTTTGAGCAAATCAGTTGTGTTGTGACAAGGTAAGGGTGGTATACAAAATATTGCCCTATTTGGTAAAAGACCAAGTCCATATTATGGCAAGAACAGCTCAAATAAGCAAAGAGAAAAGACAGTCCATCTGTCTGACATGAAGTTCAGTCAATCTGGAAAATTTTCTTCAAGTGCAGTCGCAAAAACCATCAAGCGCTGTGATAAAACTGGCTCTCCTGAGGACCGCCACAGGAAAGGAAGACCCAGAGTTACCTCTGCTGCAGAGGATAAGTTCTTTAGAGTTACCAGCCTCAGATTGCAGTCCAAATAAATGCTTCACGGAGTTCAAGTAACAGACACATCTCAACATCAACTGTTCAGAGGAGACTGCGTGAATCAGGCCTTCATGATCGAATTGCTGCAAAGAAACCACTACTAAAGGACAGCAATAATAAGAAGAGACTTTCCTGAGCCAAGAAACACGAGCAATGGAAATCTGTCCTTTGGTCTGAGTCCAAATTTGCGATTTTGGGTTCCAACCGCCGTGTCTTTGTAAGATACAGAGTAGATGAACGGATGATCTCTGCATGTGTGGTTCCCACCCTGAAGCATGGAGGAGGAGGTGTGATGGGGGGGGGGGGTGCTTTGTTGGTGACACTGTCAGTGATTTATTTAGAATTCAAGGCACATTTAATCAGGATGGTTGTAATTTTGAATAGACTGAAACACTTTATTTGAAATATATAAATATCTAATGATATGATTTCCTTATTTTTTTCCAGGAAACTCTGTGATAAATATGCAAGACTTGGACTGGAAGCAGAAATTTTCTCCACTGACAGGTACCATGAAAGTACCAACTACACCAAAGGAAACTTTCAACGCAACCATCAGCGGAATAGAGAGGATGGTGTGTATTGGGTGGTGTAAGCCTATTGGGTGGCTGGGGGCAAAAGCAGAAAGAATCTGCTCATAATGTCATTACACACACATAGTTTGTTCAACATTAAAGCACTGGTACTCTGGCTTGTTTTGACAGTTTTTAAAGCCTTGAACAGAGGTGTGGATCGGATCATCGTTGACAACACAAACATTTCTCTTTGGGAGATGTGGCCCTATATCCACATGGTTGTCACGATCGTGTGGCGGATTAACGGACCAAAATGCAGCAGTTGGAAAATATGCCATCTTCTTTTATTTTAACACGAAGATGAACACGACACAAAAACACTTTAACAAAATAACAAAACGACCGTGAAGCTACAAACGTTGTGCACAAACATACAGGCTACTAACGTTCTTACATAGACACGAGAACGCACGAACAGGGAAAAATAGCCTACATGAAATGAACAAACCGTAACAGTCCCGTATGGTGCGACAAACACTGACACAGGAGACAATCACCCACAACGAACACTGTGACAACGCCTACCTAAATATGACTCTTAATTAGAGGAACGCAAACACCTGCCTCTAATTAAGAGCCATACCAGGCAACCCAAAAACCAACACAGAAACAGAAAACATAGAATGCCCACCCAACCTCACGTCCTGACCAACTAACACACAAAAACTAACAGAAAATAGGTCAGGAACGTGACAGTACCCCCCCCACAAGGTGCGAACTCCGGACGCACCAGCACAAAGTCTAGGGGAGGGTCTGGGTGGGCATCTAACCACGGTGGTGGCTCAGGCTCCGGGCGCGGTTCCCACCCCACCATAATCCATCCTAGCCTCCTCCCTCCAAGAATGTCCACCCTCCTTCTTCCCCCACAAAATCCTCTTAATAACATATCTAATAATGACAACACCGGGACAGAGAGATAAACCAAGACAGAGGGATAGATAAGAATATAGAGGTAGATAAAGATAGAGAGGGAGATCAGGATAGAGGGGCAACTCCGGACTGAAAGGCAGCTCCGGACAGAGAGACAGCTCTGGACTGATGGGCAGTTCTGGGTATCTAGCCTTTTCAGGCTGAAGGGCAGCTCATGGCTGACTGACGACTCTCGACGCTCATGGCTGGCTGACGGCTCTCGACGCTCATGGCAGGCTGACGGCTCTCGACGCTCATGGCAGGCTGACGGCTCTCGACGCTCATGGCAGGCTGACGGCTCTCGACGCTCATGGCAGGCTGACGGCTCTCGACGCTCATGGCAGGCTGACGGCTCTCGACGCTCATGGCTCTCTGACGGCTCTGGCTGCTCCTGGCTCTCTGACGGCTCTGGCTGCTCCTGGCTCTCTGACGGCTCTGGCTGCTCATGGCTCTCTGACGGCTCTGGCTGCTCATGGCTCTCTGACGGCTCTGGCTGCTCATGGCTCTCTGACGGCTCTGGCTGCTCATGGCTCTCTGACGGCTCTGGCTGCTCATGGCTCTCTGACGGCTCTGGCAGATCCTGTCTGATTGGCGGCTCTGGCAGATCCTGTCTGGTTGGCGGCTCTGGCAGATCCTGTCTGGTTGGCGGCTCTGGCAGATCCTGTCTGGTTGGCGGCTCTGGCAGATCCTGTCTGGTTGGCGGCTCTGGCAGATCCTGTCTGGTTGGCGGCTCTGGCAGATCCTGTCTGGCTGGCGGCTCTAGCGGCTCCTGTCTGGCTGACGGCTCTAGCGGCTCCTGTCTGGCGGATGGCTCTGTAGGCTCATGGCAGACGGGCGGCTTTGCAGGCTCATGGCAGACGGGCGGCTTTGCAGGCTCCTGGCAGACGGATGGCTCAGATGGCGCTGGGGAGACGGATGGCTCAGATGGCGCTGGGGAGACGGATGGCTCAGATGGCGCTGGGGAGACGGATGGCTCAGATGGCGCTGGGGAGACGGATGGCTCAGATGGCGCTGGTGAGACGGATGGCTCTGGCCGGATACGGCGCACTGTAGACCTGGTGCGTGGTGCCGGAACTGGAGGCACCGTGCTAATGATAAGCACCTTCCTACTAGTGCGGGGAGCAGGGACAGGGCACACTGTATTCTCAAAGCCTACTCTACCCCTGATGCGTGGTACCGGCACTGGTGACGCCGGGCTGAGGACAAGCACATCAGGATTAGTAGGGGGAGAATATACAGTGTGTACAGGGCTCTGGAGACGCACTGGTAGCTTAGTGCGTGGGGCCGGAACTGGAGGCACCGGGCTAGATACACGCACTACAGGGAGAGTGCGTGGAGGAGGAACAGGGCTCAGGATACGCACTGGTAGCCTAGTGCGTAGTGTAGACACTGTAGGTACTAGGCTGGGGCGGGGAGGTGGTGCCGGAAATACCGGACCGTGGAGGCGTACTGGCACTCTTGAGCATTGAGCTTGCCCAACCTTACCTGGTTGAATACTCCCGGTTGCCCGACCAGTGCGGGGAGGTGGAATAACCCGCACCGGCCTATGTAGGCGAACCGGAGAAACCATGCGTAAGGCCGGTGCCATGTATGCCGGCCCGAGGAGACGCACTGGAGACCAGACGCGTTGAGCCGGCCTCATGACACCTGGCTCAATACCCAATCTAGCCCTCCCAGTGCGGGGAGGTGGAATAACCCGCACCGGGCTATGCACTCGTACAGGAGACACCGTGCGCTCTACTGCGTAACACGGCGCCTGCCCGTACTCCCGCTCTCCACGGTAAGCCTGGGAAGTGGGCGCAGGTCTCCTACCTGCCCTTGGCCCACTATCTCCTAGCCCCCCCCCAAGAAATTTTTGGGAATTACTTACGGGCTTTTTTGGCTTCCGTGCCAGACGCGTTCCCTCATAGCTCCGGTTCCTCTCTCCGGTAGCCTCCGCTCTCCTCAGTGCCTCCAGCTGATCCCATGGGAGGCGATCTCTACCAGCTAGGATCTCCTCCCATGTGTAGACACCCTTTCCATCCAAAACATCGTCCCATGTCCATTGCTCCTTTCTCTCCTGTCCCTTACTCCGTTTAGTTTCCCTTTGCCGCTTGGTCTTAGCGTGGTGGCGGATTAACGGACCAAAATGCAGCAGTTGGAAAATATGCCATCTTCTTTTATTTTAACACGAAGATGAACACGACACAAAAACACTTTAACAAAATAACAAAACGACCGTGAAGCTACAAACGTTGTGCACAAACATACAGGCTACTAACGTTCTTACATAGACACGAGAACGCACGAACAGGGAAAAATAGCCTACATGAAATGAACAAACCGTATCAGTCCCGTATGGTGCGACAAACACTGACACAGGAGACAATCACCCACAACGAACACTGTGACAACGCCTACCTAAATATGACTCTTAATTAGAGGAACGCAAACACCTGCCTCTAATTAAGAGCCATACCAGGCAACCCAAAAACCAACACAGAAACAGAAAACATAGAATGCCCACCCAACCTCACGTCCTGACCAACTAACACACAAAAACTAACAGAAAATAGGTCAGGAACGTGACAATGGTGAGGACCTGTGTATGTGTGTGTGTGTGTGTGTGTGTGTTTGATATGCGTATGATTTCTAGTTTAGTTAGTCCCAGCTACCAGGCATTGCAGAGACATTTCAATGTTATTTTTGTAATGCTCCACTTATTTTCTAGTCATTGTCACATCCTTTGTACTTGAGAACCTAAACGACATCTGACTAACTACACGACTGGTTGAAGCTGGTTTTCAAGATGACTTCCTACTAGGTGGTGCTAGAGGCGGAGTCAGATAGTTTCCTCTTGGTTAGACATGTTGTTGATAATCTGACACTTTGTACTACTTTTTACAATGTTATTAATATCCCAATTGGTCTTCTGACAGACAGACGGACAAATTAAACAGATTCATGTCATAATAAAGTATTCTTTCTCTCAGGGGATGCGTCAGGGTGACTATTACATCACTATGATGGAGCTGCCTAAGAACTATATCTCCATCAACAAGCTGTACAGGTCAGAAACAACCTCTTCATTAACAGCCTACATTCTCACAGTGTACACACAGTACATGTGCGTTGGGGGTAGGATTGTATACTTGTTTACCAGTTTTACAGCCGTCAATAGACTGTTATTACTTATCTATAAATTATACATTGGTTATCATTTCAATGATAAAAAAGCTGCGTTATCTCCCTATAGCAGGTGTCAAGGTAACATCCCCAAGAAGAAGTTCAGGTCCTTTGAGGCTCGCTGGGAAGACGCTTACAACATCTGGCATGTACTTAACGACAGCTACTCCATAAACCGCTGGGAGCAATGCGAAGAGGAATGGAACGTCCAGTGATGAAGACATGCTGGTCTCCCCCCCCCCCCCCCAAATTCCCCAAAATCCAGAACAAATTTTTAAAAACGTACAGTATTATATAGAGCCCTTATTGTATGGAACTTCAATCTCATGTTGCTCAAATAAACAGCAAACCTGGTTTCAAAAACAGATAAAGCAACACCTCGTGGCACAATGCCTCTCCCCTATTGGACCTGGATAGTTTGTGTGTATCTATTGATATGTAGGCTACGTGTGCCTTTTTAAAAATGTATGTAGTTCTGTCCTTGAGCTGTTCTTGTCTAATGAAGTTCTGTATTATGTCATTCTGTATTATGTTTCGTGTTTTATGTGGACCCCAGGAAGAGTAGCTGTTGCTTTTGCAACAGCTAATGGGGATCCTAATAAAATACCAACATTGTACTTGTCATTCTTGCACTGACTCTAAGTCGCGTCTGCTAAATGACCAAAATGTCTGTTGCTGTCTCGCCAACTGCTATTGTCATCGGCGTGACCATAGAACTATAGGAGTTGGCAAGAGCACAAACTGCACTGGGACCAGGCTACAGTAGCCTATACAGTACTTCAAAATATACACATATTCAAATGTATTGTAAAAACTTCTAAGTAATAGTTTTAAAGGTGTTGACGGTATTGAAAAACCATCCCATGGCTTTTTCCAAACACCCCGGTATACGGTATATACAGATACGTTTCTTTTTTAATAATGATGACAACATCATACAGGACAGAAAACGGGGCTGTGCTTTTACACACAACAACTCTGTAGAAATACACCTATTAATCTAAAGTGAGTTCTTACGTTTCTGATCTTTAAACAAAAAAAATAATGTTCCCCCCTTTTCCATACGTTTGCATCTACAATACTCTGTTTGTGCCTTCAGTATGTTCTGCTGTCTAAGATGGTCACTCACTAACATATAATGACTCGCCGGTGCAACACCAGACACGAGAGGAGAGTCCCCTGGTTTCCTAGGGGAGTTGGGTCCTAGTTTACATTTCCATGGATGGGTCAGTAGCTAACTGTTATGTGAAATTGGAGTTCTCGACGACACAATAGTGTCAGGAAAGGTATAGTAACGGTTATTACAACACTTTTGTAAATGTGAACGACCAGAAAGTGGCACGGAGAAATCACACCAGATCTTTGTAACTTGTCTCTGAGCGCCTCATCTTCAGCCCACAGTCTGAGGACACATACATAATATTACCTTGTAGTCTGGTAGGAATGTTGTTGTTGCTACTGTCAGTCATTAAAGGTTTACGCACCCAGTCGAGATGGGCAGAATTGTTTTTGGTGTCAGGGAAGTAGGAGTTGAACTCACGGTTGAGATTGGATTAATGTGAATTTATTATTTGCACCACATGATCTCTGTCAACGTCACCTGTAGAAAGGTAGGTGTCAAGCCGCTGGAAACAGGTTCTATCCCCATCTTCACATTTCCTCCATCTTCTTCATGAATCCACACACTTTGTCTTTTGTTGCTGAGAATTTTCCTTCACGGCAGAAAATGAAAACGTGTGTATTCAACGTTTAAAAATTCTCCTCAAGTTTTGTAATTGCCACTTTAATTATTTATTACATTTTTTATTTATCCTTTATTTACCCTTCTAGGCAAGTCAGTTAAGAACAAATTCTTATTTACAATGACGGCCTACCAAAAGGCAAAGGCCTCCTGCAGGGACAGGGGCTGGGATTAAAGATAAAAATAAATACAATATAAATATAGGACAAAACACACATCACGACAAGAGAGACAACACAACACTACATAAAGAGAGACCTAAGACAACAACATAGCAAGGCAGAAACACATGACACAGCAGGTAGCAACACAACTTGACAACAACATGGTAGCAACACAACAGGGTACAACATTATTGGGCACAGACAACAGCACAAAGGGCAAGAAGGTAGAGACAACAATACATCACGCAAAGCAGCCACAACTGTCAGTAAGAGTGTCCATGATTGAGTCTTTGAATGAAGAGATGGAGATAAAACTGTCCAGTTTGAGTGTTTGTTGCATCTCGTTCCAGTCACTAGCTGCAGCGAACTGAAAAGACGTGCGACCCATGGATGTGACCCATGGATAATCATGGCCTCTAAAATGGCCATAAGGCATGCCTCCCAGGCAGTCACATACATTCTCCAGACTCCACATCTGGACCCTTCTGGGAGGGAGAGGAGGAGAAGATGACCGGTGGGGTGATGGAGTACCTTGTCCACGACCTCAAGGCTGTGGCCTCCCCTCCCTCCGTGCTCCGGTGTGGGGGGGAGCTTTCAGCATCCATCATACTAAACTCAGCAAAAATAGAAATGCCCTCTTTTCAGGACACTGTCTTTCAAAGATAATTCGTAAAAATCCAAATACTTCACAGATCTTCATTGTAAAGGGTTTAAACACTGTTTCCCATGCTTGTTCAATGAACCAAAAACAATTATTGAACATGCACCTGTGAAACGGCCGTTAAGACACTAACAGCTAACAGATGGTAGGCAATTAAGGTCACAGTTAAGAAAACTTAGGACACTAAAGAGGCCTGATCGCGTTTGCTGTAGGGGGACAAAATAATTCGATGACGAACGATGGTGCACTCGCGCAGCCGGTTTGGTTTCCGTGTAAGAATAATAAAGGTGACAACTCTCTTGGTAGATAGTGTGGTCTACAGCTTATCATGGAGTGTTCTACCTCAGGCGAGCAATACTTCAAGACTTCTTTAATATTAAACATTGCACACAAGCGGCTTTTGACAAATAGACACACCCCCACCCCTCGTCTTACCAGATGTAGCTGCTCTGTCCTGCCGATACACAGAGAAGCCGTCCAGCTCTATAGTATCCGTGTCGTCAAAAACATGAGATACTACAGTTTTTAATGTCCCTTTGATAGGATTGTCTTAATTGTTCAGTTTGTTTTCCAATGATTGCACATTGGCCAGTTATACAGAGGGTCGTGGTGGATTACCTACTTGTCTGCAATTTCTTACAAGGCCCTGCCCTCCTCACCCTTTTCCTTCGTATTTTCTTCACGCTGATGACGGGAATTTGGGCCTTGTCTTGACAAAGCGTTATATCCTTTGCGTCGGACTCATTAAAAAAAACTCTTTGTCCAGTTCGAGGTGAGTAATCGCTGTTCTGATGTCCAGAAGCTCTTTTCGGTCATAAGAGATGGTAGCAACAACATTATGTACAAAATGAGTTACAAACAATGTGAAAAAACAAACAAAATATCTCAGTCGGTTAGGAGCCTGTAAAACGTCAGCCATCCCCTCCGGCGCCAATCTATACAAGTAGTGATGAAGTCAATCTCTCCTCCACTTTGAGCCAGGAGAGATTGACATGCATATTATTAATGTTAGCTCTCTGTGTACATCCAAGGGCCACCCGTGCTTCCCTGTTGTGAGCCAATTGCAATTTTCCCAAGTCCCTCTTTGTGGCACTTGACACATGACTGAACAGTAGTCCAGGTGCGACAAAACTAGGACCTGCCTTGTTGATAGTGCTGTTAAGAAGGTAGAGAAGGGCTTTATTATGGACAGAATTCCCCCCATCTAAGCTACTTTTGTATCATTGTGTATCATTATGTTTTTACCATTCCAGTTTACAATCCTGTTCAGTCACCTCAACTTGCTCAATTTCCACATTATTTATTACAATATTTAGTTGAGGTTTAGGTTTTAGTGAATGATTTGTCCCAAATTCAATGCTTGAAGTTTTTTAAATATTTAGGACTAACTTATTCCTTGCCACTCATTCTGAAACGAACTGCAGCTCTTTGTTAAGTTTTGCAGTTATTTCAGTCTCTGTAATAGCTGACGTGTATAGTGTTGAGTCATCCGCATACATAGACACACTAGCTTAATTCATAGCCAGTGGCATGTCATTGGTAAAGATTGAAAAAAGTAAGGTGCCTAGACAGCTGCCCTGGGGAATTGCTGATTTTACCTGGACTATGTTGGAGAGGCTTCCATTAAAGAACACCCTCTGTGTTCTGTTAGACAGGTAACTCTTTATCCACAATATAGCAGGGGGTGTAAAGCCATAACACTTACGTTTTTCCAACAGCAGACTATAATCGAAAATGTCAAAAGCTGCACTGAAGTCTAACAAAACAATCCCCACAATCTTTTTATGATCCTCTCAGCCAATCATCAGTCATTTGTGGTAGTGCTGTACTTGTTGAATGTCATTCCCTATAAGCATGATGAAAGTTTGTTGTCAATTTGTTTACTGTAAAATAGCATTGTATTTGGTCAAACACAATTTCTTTCAAAACTTTACGAAAGGTTGGTAACCGGCTGATTAGTCGGCTGTTTGAGCCAGTAAAGGGGGCTTTGTTATTCTTAGGAAGCGGAATGACTTTTGCTTCCCTCCAGGCCTGAGGGCACACACTTTCTAGTAGGCTTAAATTGAAGATATGGCAAACAGGAGTGGCAATATCGTCTGCTATTATCCTCAGTAACTTTCCAACCCAGTTGTCAGACCCCGGTGGCTTGTCATTGTTGATAGACAACAATAATTTTTTCACCTCTTCCACACTTACTTTACGGAATTCAAAATTACAATGCTTGTCTTTCATAATTTGGTCAGATATACTTGGATGTGTCGTGTCAGTGTTTGTTGCTGGCATGTCATGTCTAAGTTTGCCAATGAAAAAATCATTAAAGTAGTTGGCAATATCAGTCGGTTAGGGAGACGAAGTGAATTAATACAGTTTTTTGTGACAATCAGCTTTGAAATCAGTATATTTTGCATTATGCTTTGCAAACAAAGTACTAGGGTAGTGAATTGAGCTGTAAGCTAGCTAATAAAGTTAGCCTACAATTAAAGCTGGAAGCGACCGGTGTCGTCTGGCAATGTAAAAGTGTTCTAGTCTGTATGGACATTGTTTTGCGAACAGTAATAAACAGTTTCAACATTTCTACATGCTGTGTTGTAATTTTAAAGTGTGTTCATTTCTGCGCAGCATGAGTGGGGAGCTAACAATGCAGCCCAGACAGCTCTAGCAATGAATGAGGAAGTGGAGAAGGCACTTTTCTCTTCACGCTGTAAAGTGGCTGTGCTGATACAGACTTGATCCTCTCAATCACGTGAGACACATTTGACAGAAGTGCTGAACATAAAAATAATTATATTACTGAACTGTTTTTTATGTTGAAAAAGTAAAGAAGTGCAACACTAACATACTCTAACTTTTTACAGTAACTTTACAGGCAATTGACTGTCAGTAAGTTACCGTAAAAACAACTGGA